>NC_030973.1:191395-352480 GCF_001298625.1 Saccharomyces eubayanus
CTGGTGCGCTCGGGCCCGGCGCCGCCCACGGGCACGGTCAGCTTGCGCACCAGGTTCTGGATGTTTCTGAAACCAGACAGCTCGCTCGCGGCGGCTATCGGGGTGTCCGAGCCGTGCATCTGCAGGCGGTACTCGACGATGTCGCTGTTCTTACCCTCCAGGACGGCCACCTGGCTACCCGGGTGCAGCCGCTGCATGGCGGCCACGTACTGGTATGCGTAGCCGCCGCAGGAGCCGCCCAGGTTCGACGCCCAGTGCACGTGCGGGTCCCACCCGGGCGGCGATAGCCGCCCGTACAGGGTCTTGTTCTCGGTGGCAAACGTTTTGTAGTCCAACCCCAGTTCTTGCAGCATCGTGACCACCTCGCGGGGTGTGATCACACAATCGATGGCGTCGTCCAGGGACTCTGGACGGGAGGCTTCCAGCTTCTTGTCGAAACAAGGCATCAGTGCCAGGTGGTAGAACGAGTCCCGGGCCACGCCGAGGTCGTGGAACGTGTTCTTGATCAAGGAGCCTGTTATCTGCTGTGGCGACTTGACGTTCAGTAGCATGGGGGCCAACTGCGGCTTGGTCTTCTCCGTGTAGATGAGAAAGCCAGGACACACCGCGGACAGCAATGGCTTGCTGTCCGCCGCGGTGCCCTGCTGGCGCTCGTGGTCCTTGTGGGCGATGATCTTCTCCACGGTCTTGTTGATGGACACGATCCTGCCCATCTCGGTGCCGACCATGTATTTGCAGCGGAACTGCGTTTCGAAAAAATTCATCAAGCACAGATCGGCCGCCTCCAGCGTCATGTCGTAGTACTGTGCCAGGGACAGTCTGCACTGCGGCGAAACGCTCACCACGAGGAACTTGTCCGGGTGCTGTGAAAGCTTCCCCCAGTTCTCTAGGAAAACAGAATGGCTTTGGCTGCGCAGTAGGATCTCCTCGCTGGAGGTTATGCAGCCGGAGCAGGCGAGGCAGTCTGACAGCGTGATGGAGACCTTCTCCGGCTGGTCCGGCTCCGTGGTCACTTCGTACTCGCCGTTCGTGTTGGTGCTCTTGCCCCCGCTTACTTGGGTGGGCTTGACGCACGCCAGCGCGGGACTGATGAAGTCGTTGAGGTCTGATTCCGATAGTAACGCACTCATGCTTTCTTCTGTACGTTGGGTTGTGCTTTACGAAGTGGTCTGTCTGTCAGGCCGTGGTTGTGTCGTTGGTTAGTCATCACGGTTTTATCTTTTTTCTTGCGATGAGCTGGGAGAAAATGGAAACTGGAAAAAAGAAACTGGCAAGGCAGAAAATATGAAAAATAACAGGAAAAAGAAAAAGAATAAGAAAATGGCCAAAGGCTGGGACGGGGGAGGGGGGAGGCAGCGAGCTCGTGTGCCTCTCTCTCTCTACGTGCGGTCGTCGCTGCAGAAATCGCGCTCTATATGGGTTCGACACGAAGCGCTGTCGTATGTGTCAAACAGACGTATTCTATAGCCGGGTAGTGTGACACATTCCTCTTTTTTCCCCCTTTCCACGCCCCCCTCCAACCAAACAGTCTCCTGCTCTCTTAATCAATGGGGTTGCTGGCGCAAGCCAGTTGCTAACGCCGGCTACCTTATCGCGAACCGAACCGGACCTCCCCCCCATAAATAGACCTCAGGCAGACCTTGTTCATGCTACCCGCGTCTCTCTCTCGGTCCTTGTATTCCAACACACTCAGGCATCATCTTTCAAAAGCTTTACACAGCATCACCACCATAAGAAAAATGTCATCCTCCATCGATATCAGCAAGATCAATTCTTGGAACAAAGAGCTGCAATCGGACTTGACGCACCAATTGGCCACCACCGTTCTCAAGAACTACAACGCCGATGACGCGCTCTTGAACAAGACTAGGCTGCTGCAGCAGGACAACAGAATCTTCAACACCCTCGTCTCCACCGATTCCACCCCCGTCACCAACCAAAAAAGCTCCGGTAGATGCTGGCTATTTGCCGCTACCAACCAATTGCGTTTGAACGTCATATCCGAATTGAACTTGAAAGAGTTCGAACTGTCCCAGGCTTACTTGTTCTTTTACGATAAACTAGAAAAAGCAAACTATTTCCTGGACCAAATCATCTCCTCCGCTGGCGAAGACGTCGATTCTCGTCTGGTACAGTACTTGTTGGCTGCCCCCACCGAAGATGGTGGTCAGTATAGCATGTTCTTGAATTTGGTCAAGAAGTACGGCCTTGTCCCCAAGGATCTGTACGGAGACTTGGCTTATTCCACCACTGCTTCCAGAAAATGGAATTCGCTGTTGACCACCAAGTTGAGAGAATTTGCTGAGACTTTACGAACTGCCTTGGAAGAGCACTCTGCTGGCGACTCCGAAATTGCCATTTTGAGGGAGGAAATGCAAATGGAGATCTTCAGATTGATGTCTTTGTTCATGGACTTGCCCCCAGTGCAACCAAACAAAGAGTTCACTTGGGAATATGTCGACAAAGACAAGAAGATTCACACTATCAAGTCGACCCCATTGGAGTTTGCCACCAAATACGCAAAGCTGGACACTTCCAAACCAGTCTCATTAATCAACGACCCAAGACACCCATACGGCAAGCTGATCAGGATTGACCGTTTGGGTAACGTCCTCGGGGGCGACGCCGTGCTTTATCTAAATGTCGACAATGAAACATTGTCCAAGTTGGTCGTCAAGAGGTTGCAAAACAACAAGGCTGTCTTTTTCGGTTCTCACACTCCAAAATTCATGGACAAGAAGGTCGGCGTCATGGACGTCGAGTTATGGAACTACCCCGCCATCGGCTACAACTTGCCCCAAGAAAAGGCCTCACGTATCAAGTACCACGAAAGTTTGATGACCCATGCAATGTTGATCACTGGTTGCCACGTCGATGAGACGTCCAAGTTGCCAGTCCGCTACCGTGTAGAAAACTCCTGGGGAAAAGACTCCGGTAAGGACGGCCTGTACGTCATGACTCAGCAATACTTCGAGGAGTACTGTTTCCAGATCGTAGTCGACATCGATGAGTTGCCCGAAGAATTGGCCACAAAATTCACCTCGGGTAAAGAAGAACCCATTGTTTTGCCCATCTGGGATCCAATGGGCGCTTTGGCCAAATAGACTGCTTGATACAGTATATATGCGCGCTTTCAACATCTTCTATAGTATATACAAAAAGACAAATAAAGAATAACGTGTTTTGTATCGTACCCATAGTATGAGAGTCAATTTTTGAAACGCAAAAAACTGGAATTTGAAAAAAAAAATAAATTTAGTAGAACTAGAAAAAGAAAACAAACAAAAAGGAAAGATAAACACGTCAGTTAATCGAGCCCAGACGCTAACAACAATACACCAGTCCAAGAATCACTGAACAGGACTTTATTGAAGCCAAACCGCATTTCAAAAGCAAACAAGTAGTATATATTGCTGTTCGCGTCCCTCCTATCGTTTCATATGCATAATTCTGTCTTTGACCTATTCTTTTTCCTGGTTTAAACTTCCCTTTTTGCAACAGACAAAAACTATTTTAAGTACATATTCCATTCATTTGGCTCTCACATCAAGCAGCAAATAATATCGACTGTGTCCTTTTCCGGCCACATCATTCCATCATAAACTCAAAACCCATATTTCAATGAAAGTGAGGAAATCAATCATCTTATGCCTCTGGTGGGTCCTCTCGGCGCCCCTCATTGTACTATCGCAGCATATTCCATTGAAAGACCACACAACACGACAATATTTTGCCATAGAGAGTAACGAAACACTGTCTCGCTTGGGGGAAATACATCCCAACTGGCAATATGAACACGACGTTCGCGGGCTACTCAACCACTATGTTTTTTCCAAAGAGGTATTAAGTCTGGGTAAAAGATCGTCATTGGAAGAGCTTCAAGAAAACAACGATGACCACATATTATCAGTTCACGATCTATCTCCGCGTAATGACTTATTCAAGAGACTGCCTATCCCTGCCCACCCAGTGGATTCAAGCTTGTTACCAATAAAGGAAGCCGAAGATAAACTTAGCATCAACGATCCACTTTTCGAAAGACAGTGGCATTTAATCAACCCAAGTTTCCCCGGGAGCGATATAAACGTCGTGGATTTATGGTACAACAATATCACAGGCGCCGGCGTTGTGGCTGCCATCGTAGATGATGGCCTTGACTACGAAAACGAGGACTTGAAAGATAACTTCTGTGCCGAAGGCTCGTGGGATTTCAACGATAACACCAATTTGCCAAAGCCAAGACTGGCCGATGACTATCATGGCACAAGATGTGCTGGTGAGATTGCTGCCAAGAAAGGTAATGATTTCTGTGGTGTCGGAGTAGGTTACAATGCCAAAATTTCAGGTATAAGAATATTATCCGGTGAAATTACTACAGAAGACGAAGCTGCTTCATTGATTTATGGCTTGGACACTAATGACATATATTCCTGCTCATGGGGTCCCGCGGATGATGGAAGACATTTGCAAGGCCCTAGCGACTTGGTAAAGAAGGCATTGGTGAAAGGCGTAACAGAGGGAAGAGGCTCCAAGGGGGCTATTTATGTTTTTGCAAGTGGGAATGGTGGTGCTCGGGGTGATAATTGTAATTACGACGGTTATACTAATTCCATATATTCCATTACTATTGGGGCTATTGACCACAAAGATCTGCACCCTCCTTATTCGGAGAGTTGTTCTGCCGTTATGGCTGTCACGTATTCATCAGGATCAGGTGAGTATATCCATTCAAGCGATATCAATGGGAAGTGTAGTGATAGCCATGGTGGAACTTCTGCGGCCGCCCCCTTAGCAGCCGGTGTTTACACTTTGTTGCTAGAGGCGAATCCGAGCCTAAGCTGGAGAGATGTACAATACTTATCCATCTTATCTGCTGTGGGACTAGAAAAAAATTCCGACGGAGATTGGCAAGACAGCGCTATGGGAAAAAAATATTCTCATCGTTATGGTTTTGGTAAGATTGATGCCTATAAGTTGGTCGAAATGGCCAAGACCTGGGTTAATGTAAACCCCCAAACATGGTATTACTTGCCGACACTATACGTTTCCAAATCAACAAACTCTACAGAGGAGACCTTAGAATCTGCGATAAATATATCGCAAGAGAACCTCAAAGAGGGCAATTTTAAGAGAACTGAGCATGTCACGGTCACCGTAGATATAGATACGGATTTCAGAGGGACCACAACTGTTGATTTAATATCACCAGCGGGGATAGTTTCAAAACTTGGTGTTGTGAGATCAAGAGACGACTCGTCAGGCGGATTCAAAGGTTGGACATTTATGTCTGTTGCACACTGGGGTGAAAGTGGTGCGGGTGAATGGAAAATCAAAGTCAAGACTACAGTAAATGGTCATAAGATTAATTTCCACAGTTGGAGATTAAAGCTTTTTGGTGAATCCATCGACCCATCAAAAACAGAAACGTTTGTTTTTGGAAATGACAAAGAAGAAGTGGAGCCTGCTACCACAGAAGGGTCTATATCTGCATCCTCTACCGGCACAGGCTCAACATCCTCCACCGGCACAGGTTTCACAGCCACTACCGACACAGGTTCCACGGCCACTACTGGCACAGGTTCCATGGCCACTACTGGCACAGGTTCCACGGCCACTACCTCGCTCGGTGTAGAATCTTCAGCCGCTGCTACTAGTATAACTGCCATCACAGACCCTGATTCAGACCCAAACACTCCCAAAAAACTCTCCTCTCCAAATCAAGCCATGCATTACTTTTTGACCATATTTTTGATCGGTGCTATATTTATGGTATTATACTTTATGTTTTTCATGAAATCAAGAAGGAGAATCAGAAGGTCAAGAGCGGAAACTTATGAATTTGACATCATTGACACGGACTCCGAATACGATTCCACCTTAGATAACGGTGCTTCCGGAATTATTGAGCCTGGAGAAGCGGAAGACTTTGATTTCGATCTTTCCGATGAAGACCACCTTGCAAGCTTGTCTTCATCTGAAAACGGCGATGCTGAACATACAATCGATAGCGTGCTGACAAACGAAAATCCATTCAGCGACCCTATAGCGCAAGATCCCCCAAAAGACAGTAGTGAGGAAACAGATTCTAATGGCTTACAAGGACCGTAGTCAAATATGTCTCCGGCTTCCGGACAGCCATGATTTGATCTTTAAAAAAAGCTTTTAAGCTACAAAACAGCATTATCTTTTTTATAGAATATCTTAATTTTATACATCAATGTATATGTGTAGATATTTAAACAAACATTAATTTCTATATTCAGTACCAAACACATCCGAGGCACATTTTCTCGTGCTTTTAAGGCCCATTACGTACTTTATTATTTGCACCCGCGAATCAAACAAAAAAGTCCGAACCAATATACCAAGCTGCATAAGGGGAGGTACAATCATGTCATATTTAAGGCCGCAGAGAAATGAGTTCTGAATAGTAAGCAAAACAGGGTATAAAATCTGGTATACCGTGCCCGTCTAAACAAGAATGTCCAAAAAGAATACGAGAACAACTTGTGGGTCTTCTACAATTGCAGGTGTTTGTTTGTTAGTATGTTTTCTCATTGAAAAAGTCCGCGGTGATATGGGCAATGATATGGGCATGGATGATACTTCTGAGTATACTAGCCCAGATATAGTAGACGCCGGGTCCAAAACTTTTCACTGGCTATGCACGCTAGGGTTTCTGCTGCTTCTGCCATCTGTGATTACTTGTCTTTCATTCGCTGGCAAAATATATATTGCTACTTCCCTGCAATGTATTTGTGCCGTCTACGCCTTTTTAGAGGCTGCTGTCCTTAGATTCCACGATAATGACGGGGTAGAAAATAGAACTTCAAGGGGGACTGCGTGGTTTTTGGCAGGACTGACTTGGATCGCTCTATTCTCTGGTGGACTTGCCGGAGGGACCAGCTTCTTGGTGAGAAGCAAGAAGTTGCAAACTTTCATCTCAAATACAGGCGAGACAAGGTTATCGTATATCCATCGTGGTTTATCCTTTTTGACTGTCATCACAGGCTGGGTTAAGGTATGTTTGGCACCAGTCGCTTTGTTTGGGTTCTGTAGAGAGGCGCACACGGGGCAGTGTATTGCTCACGGTATCATGGGGTCTGCGTTTGTATTATACGGGTTCATTTATGTGCTTGTATTGACCATTCCGTGGATTCGTAACGCTCAGGCTTCATATTCACAAGACTATATTGACAGTTGGGTAATGTGCGCATGGGGTATTGTTAACACCTTCACCGAACATAGATGGGGACGCGAAGCATGGAGTGTCCATGATTACCAGCATACATTTATGGGAATTATCTGGTGGGCTGGCGGTATACTTGGAATTTTTCTTTCTAGAAAGGGTAGAAGAACATTCGTACCTAGTTTAATCATTATCTTCACTGGATGGGCAATGTCTCAGCATGCTCAGCACTTGATAATTAGTACAAAAGTCCATAATATGTTTGGCCTGCTTTTAATGTGTGGAGGTGCTCTGAGGATAATAGAAATATCCTTCCTCTTAAAAGATAAGAGAACACTGGGAAACGTACATTCGTTTCAATATCTTGCTCCCCTTTGTCTAGTATGTTCAGGTCTTTTATTTATGGGCGCGAATGAAGAACAATTGATTTTGGTATTAAGACTTGGTGGAGATCATAGTGCCTATGTTTTATTAATTCTATCAGGTGCATTTTTAGTCTATTTTTGGATGATTACATGCCTGGAGTTCTACCTATATCTGGTCGAAAAAGGACACCAAGGCTTCCTTCCAAAATCCTACGAGCTTCAAGAGGAAAACAATCGGGTTAGCTTCGAGTTAGATAATATTTCAGACAACGAAGATGCTGGCTCTTTCAATGTCTGAACTGTGTTCAATGAATGAAATGTAATCGAATAAGAGCTTAGTCCGGTAGGAAATTTCTTGGTCGTCAACATTGTAACATTTTCTTCTTTTTTATAAGAATGTATATATCTCACAGCTATTCAAATTCGAAATTGCTCACAACCATATTTTAAAATTGTAATACTTTTGGGTTATTTCTATAATTATCCCTTTTCTTCTCGTTATTGTCTGTTAAACTCTTAATCATATATTTTTCGTCATTCGCTGAAACGAAAAAAAAAAAGCTAGCTTCGAACTTTTCGAGAGCAGTTCAAATTACATCAAAAATAAGGTTCAACCAATACAAAAAGGTGACAGACCCAGGGTTTTGTTGCTTAATAATATGACGGTATTAGGAGAGCATCTAGTGAGCTGGTCCAAGACTGGAATTATCGCTTACAGTGACTCACAATCGCAGGATGCCAATATCTGCTTGACATTTTTAGAATCCATTAATGGGATTAATTGGCGATTTCATACTCCACAAAGATACGTCTTACACCCACAATTACACGAAGTTCAATACCTTGAAAATGGCAGTGCTTCAAGTGGGCACTCGACAACTGCTTCTGTGAACGGATCAACTACAGCCGGTGTAGGAAGTACTCCGACTGTTGGAAGCAGCAGCAATAAATCCACTCCACAGTTTTTCTATAACATATCATCCATTCACTGGAACAACTGGTTTAGTTTACCAGGAGATATGTTAGCTGTTTGTGATGAATTAGGTAATATGACTATGTTAATTACTGGGCAACGACCTGATCGTGCCACCACATATGAAAAACTAACAATGGTATTCCAGGATAATGTATATAAAATTTACAATCATGTTATGCCATTGAAACCCGTTGACAAGCTAAAACCTATGAACATTGAAAGAAAGCAAACAAGAAAGGAATACAATACATCCATCCTTGAGTTCCACTGGCTGACATCCTCTAAATCCGTAATTGTTTCCCAATTTTGTGCATTTGATAGTAGTTCCAACACATACAGAAGTAGAGCCCAGCAAGTTCCTCCATACGGTGTATTTCATCCCCCATTTATAAAATATGCATGCTTGGCAATTAGAAAAAATGGTCAAATCGATTTTTGGTACCAATTCTCAAACTCAAAGGATCATAAAAAGATAACGTTACAATTGTTGAACGCATTAAATGAAAGATCTAAGGATCTTCAGTGGCTTGAACATGCTAAAATAACGCCTATGAATGACGATCAATGTATGTTGATAACTACATACTCAAAACTGTCAAAGAATGTTTCTTTCTACAAGCTACATGTTAACTGGAACCTTACCACTGCCAAACCAAACGTCTTGAACGATCCATCTTTAAAGATACAGTACATTTTGAGTACTACTCTAGATCCAACGGATGGTGAAGGTCATGTGTTGAAGTTAACAAACTTGCATATCGTGTCTAAATCCTCGATCGAAAAAGATCCATCGCCAGAAATTCTTATTTTGTACAATGTGTGCGAAACATCAAAATCATTAGTGAAAAGATACCGATTGGCCCAAACACAACTTCYGGCCGAATATTTAGCAATATTGAAACCAGACTTAAACATCGATCGAAACAATTCTACAAGCCAAATATTTCAATCACGCCGTTATAATCTTCGTCAGCACACTGATATAGTCCTTGACAAAAAGGTTATCTTAATAACTTCTGAAATGTTTGATGGATTCGTTTCGTTTTATTTTGAAGATGGTACCATTGAATCCTATAATCAAAATGATTGGAAATTGGAAACTGAACGACTTATAAATCAAAACCAATTGGGAAAATTCAAGAATATTATTGCATCTCCATTAAGCGCCGGGTTTAATTATGAAAAGCTTCCTTTACCACCTTCACTCGAGTGGATGAAAGTTTCACCCTCTATGTGTGGGGTTATTATCAAACAATACAACAAAAAACGGCCTGAGTTTTATGCTGCAGCTCAAAGCAATTATACAGATCCTGAGAAGGATTCCATAAACGCGACATCGTTGGCATTTGGATATGTAAAGAGTTTACACAAACAAATATCTGCCGAAGATTTAACAATTGCTGCAAAAACACATATACTCAAGATTTCATCTCTGGACAAGAACAGGGCCAAGGAATTTATTACAACATTATTAAAGAGCTTGTACGCTTTTTTCAACATTTCTCCTGATGCGCCAAAGGAAGTTATGGATAAAATTATTACAAGTAGACCACTACAAAAAATTATGCTATTGCAGCTAGAACTTGGAAGTTGCTTTTCGCACGATAACATTGAACAAATGGCAAGAGTTATCCTCTATTTGAAAAATGTTTTGTTCGCATTTAACGGTGTAGCGAGGAATTTTCATTTTGCCATTGAACAAATAAGCAATAACTCTAACCAACAACAAAACCCGAAATTATTTCAAACCATATTTTCAAAACAGGACCTCATCCATTCGTTGATTCCCGTTGCGAAATGGTTTGTAAAGTTCGTTACTTATCTGATCCAAGAAATTTTAATTTTAATTAACGATCCCACAAATGAAGACTATACTCTTGTCCATGGAATATTTGGGGCTAAGATGTCGAGAACACTGATACTATCCATCCTTAACGAAATCAAGAAAGTCACCCAAATAGTTGCAAAGTTTCCAGAAAATTCATACCCGATTCTAAACGAATCATCTACTTTCTTAAAACTTGTTTTATCAGAGTCACCGGTGGATTTCGAAAAATTTGAAACATTTCTAGTCGATGTAAACAACAAATTTATTGCCCTGTCTGAACAGCAACCATCACAGGAAAGAGAGTTTTCACTTTTAGTAAAAGCCGAAATCCCCCCTGAATTTGCCAAAGTGGGAGATTTCCTTTTGCAGTACGCAAATAATGCAGTCATTTCTCACGCCAATGCGGCTGCAGTGTATTTTGCAGATACCAGTGGTTTAAAGATATCCAATACAGAGTTTTTCAATCCTGAAATATTCCATCTTTTGCAACCCTTGGAGAAGGGACTGATTATTGATACTGATGAACTACCTAAAAACTGTAGAAGCTCTAGATCTTTCAGCAAACTACTGTATGACGACGTAACCTGCGACCAATTGAGTACGTCAGAAATAAATGACGGAAAGCTGAAGAGATGTAGCAGGTGCGGGTCCGTGACAAGGGCAGGTAATGTAATATCGGGTGACAAGACAATTGTCCCAACCAGCATACAGACCAAAAGATGGCCAACCATGTACACAAGGTTGTGCATATGTTCAGGAATGCTATTCGAGATGGAGGCCTGAATAGAAACACTATAGCACAGTTTGTATAAAAAGTTTAGTAGACGTTTAGAATTCGACTTCATAAAAAGGAAAGATGATAATTGTATTTCGGAAGCTCTATTCCTTCTAGAACACTTAAAGTGTACTTCTCTCTTGTGCGTAATTTCTCGGTAAATGTTCCAGTTACCTGCAGGGGCTGAAAACTACGTAGAACTACGGGCATCGGAAAAACTTTGAAAAAAGTTTTGTGCTGGGCGACAAAAGAAACGAGCCGGAGTAATCAGGTTCCATAAGAGGTAGGAACTGTTATGCAACCATTTTGAATGGATCTGCCCCTCTCAAGGGATGGGGGCGCCTGACTACTGCTGTTGTATTCGAAAAAAGCTAAATAGATAAAGGTATTTCATGACAGGTGACAGAGAAGTTTTTTTGCAGTTGGTGCTCAACAATGTCAGGACTAAGAAGAACGTTCCCTATGCTGAATCGATGATGTATGACGTACCCTTACCTTACTACAATGGCAGTCGCATGGAGCACCTCGAGTACTTGAGGATTAACGATAGAGCAGGGTCCCATGACCATTCGATACGAAGCGGGATGTCGTCCAAACATCCTGGGAGCGAGTTTATGCCACAGTCCATTTTCGATACTGAAAGTAGTATATACCAGGAAGAAGGAGATGACTCTACGGAGAAGTATGATTTCAAAGTAAATGAAAGAGATGTAGTGCTACTCCAAATGTCATGGGACATCCTCCTCAAAGAGTATTTAACTCCCGAGGAACTAAAAGTGTTTCACACACTATTATATTCAAACAAGAACATAAATTCGACAGAAAGACCGTATCTGAATACTAATTTTGAAGGCTTAATTTCCAAAACTTCAGATCCCACCGTCAAATCAAGTAAAATCAAAAAGAGAGACAACGATGACAAGGTTGATACCGCGCTATTTTGTTCACAATTTTATGATAATCTGATTGCCATGGACCCATTACTAGAAGATTATTTCCCATCTTTGAGACACCAGGCAGTTTCATTTTGTAAAGTCCTTAATTCTGCTGTCGACAACCTTGAAGATGTACATGTCTTAGACAGTTATATTGTAAAACTAGGAAAGCGGCATTCTAGAATTCTCGGTATCAAAACTGTTGGTTTTGAAGTTATGGGTATGGCATTTATGACAACGTTACAAGACAGATTCGGATCTTTTTTCACATTAGAGCTTAAGAATCTCTGGGGTCAACTTTACTCTTACATGGCGAATTGTATGATCAAAGCGGGGAAAGACCCAATGGAAAAGACTAAGAGCTGCGCTCCAGGTCAAGATGTTTCAACCGTTTTAAAATTACCGGTTGCCAAGCTTACAACGCATGATACGAGTGCTATCAACGAGCTGCATTTGGTCAAGACTAAAAATGCCACTAGGCCTAACAATATAACACAAGTACCAAAGAACAAACCCAATCCGGAAATAGTCATAGAAACACTTCCAACCGCAGAAAGGAAAGATCGTACAGGATCATCATCAATCTCACCGAAGGGTTCCGAAAGCACGAAGCCTAGCGTCAGTAGCAGCAGTGTCGTGGAGAGCAGCATCAAAAACAGTAGTTATGAGAAAAGAATTCGCGTAATTCAAAAAACTGCTCAGCAAAAGAACTGTTCGATCATGTAAACTAAAATTGTACCGTTAAGTCTATAAATCACACGTAAAATTATATATTCTCTGAGATTGTTTGTTAGTCTTTGTTACCCGCGAGGCGTGCTTTATCTTAACAGGCGCGTCAGCGGAAACGCGTTAAACCGACTTCTTTTCTATCATTCCGAGGACGAAAAATGATTTCAGATTTCGAAGAAAGTATATTACCTTCAAATCGTACATGAAAAATTGAGTAATAATATTCCCTTTTTGGCTTTGATCCTGACAAGTAATTTTACTGATATAACTTCTAGACCAGGAAAATAGGCAGGAGAGTACAACAGGCTAAACGAAAAGCTAAAGAGGTCTCAACAACTAGACAGCAAAAGCCATACGAACGTTTTTTCTTCGTTTTGACCATTCATACTAATTAATCGCTACGTGCCCAACAGATATGCCGGATAGTGTTTCAGACTCAAAATCATTGGAGCTGCTCAACTCTTCTTTTTACTCATCGAACTCAATAAACACACTCGATCATGCTAGAACTTTTAGAAATTCGTTGATTTTAAAAGAGATGTCAGATCAAAGTTTAAATTCGTCAATAAAGCCAAATGAATCGTTTTCTGGTGCAACTGAAGGGAGCTCTGTTTTGCAGCACTCATTTAAAGAAGGCTTAACCGGAGACTCAGAGGTGCAAACTGTTAATATGACAACCTCACCCTCATTAAGTGCATTGGCTGATATTTTAAATGAAAGGTCAAAATATGCTGATCAAAAAACTAGAAACGCACAAAATATCGAATCGTCTATAATCGAAGAGGAAGAGGATAGCCAAGAGCAAGACAATATGTATAACCATAACCACAATGTAAGCGGATCCAGACTCGGTATACCAGAGGAGGCAAGAGGAAGCCTAGCAACATCTTCACCTAATCTTATTGATATTGATGGTTTCAATAATATCCAAGCTGCTCCTTCCAGCTCACACTCATTCGAAGAACCGGACTTTTTATCTACTCCCAAGGTGAAATCAGATTTTCATAAACCGGTAAAGAAAGTTCATATTCAACCTACAATCGTAGAGCAAGAGAATAGTCCGCCAACCAAACTTGAAAATGAAAGCACAGTTCATGCAGAAATTGGAAAATCCACACAAAATATACGACCATTAAATGAAAGTTCAAAACCATTGCCTACTCCAAAGAAACTGAAAAACCCTAAAGTACGTTCAAAAAAACCTCAACCACGAAAATATACCGATTCATCAGCACAGAGAACCACTTCAGCAGGATCCGTTCTTGAAGATACATCTGTGCATAAAAAAAAAAAGAGTTTCTTTTCTTTCCTTAAAAAAAAAGAACCGAAAGCTACGGTCAATAATAATAACGATATATTAAATGGGAGAAGTAGAATGTCATCATCGAACACCTTTTCAATGAAAAATCAACATCCCATGAAAACGCCTGAAAAACTCAAAAAAAAATCGCATAGTAGTAGTAGTATTTTTAATTCTTTCCTCAAAGGGAAAAATGACGCATCAGATTCACCTGGAAGGGAATCAATAAGGCACAAAAAACACACTGAAAAACCTGATGAAACAATGCAAGACTTAGAACTAACAGTTGATACCAATTCGATATCGTCTATTGAATCTCCTATTTTACGAAAAAACTTTGACGATGCTCCTGTGAAAGCAGATATTGTAACAAAACCAATTGACCAAAGGAAGCTCACTCCCTTAAATATGGATATTTTACTGGGAAATGAAGAACGGGAGAAAGGTGCCGAACAGAAACAACAAAGCTCAGACAGTGTTGCTAGTGATGATGTTTTAATGCCGTCCAAGGACAACTTTTTGTCCTTGAACTACGAAGCTCCCTCACCAGCATTTTCAAAGCATGATACAGGTGAAGTTCTTTTCCCCAAATTTCTTGATAGTCACGAAGTCGACTCGATCGTTTCCTTAGAAAGAACAAGGTCTACAAAGTCTAACAAGAGAAGTTCAATGAATTCACAAAGAAGATCGCTAACAGACACATTATCGATTAAAGCACAAAGTGAGGGGATGTTCATTACTGAGGCATCTTCAGTTGTATTATCTACCCCAGATTTAACAAAATCACCTGCTAGTAGCATTTTGAAGAGTGGAAGGTTTGAATGCCAGGACAGCTTTTCGAGGGAGTTTTCATACGAAGGGAACACAAACGAAGATCATAATGCTTTCTTAAATATAAGGAATGATAATAACTTATCGAAAAATAACGACGTATTTTTGAATTCTATTGAGCAAAAATTTGACCAATTGGTGATGGCTTCTGATGAAGAGAAAACTGAAGTTGAAAAAGATATACCGAAAGCAAAAATATCGCCTGTGAAGAGTATTTCCGAAAGTCAGGATCTGTATGTAGACGATGATAGTGAGTTGATTTCTGATATAATGGAATTTGCGAGTTTTATTAATTTTGGCGACGATGACATCAGTTTAGATTTAGATTTGGGAACCACAGAAGCTCCGTATAATCCTGGAAAGCCTACATTACAGGACGATAAAAATGTGAGCAGTCCTGCTACGTTTGATACAAGAAATAATCAAGAGCCTACTCGCGTGACAAGAGAACCACAGCCACATATTGCTGAAGAAGAACGATTTGCTATGTACGAAGATGACCACCGAGACCAGTCAGCCATCTATCAACAAGACGACGGAATAATAGACGATAACGACTTTGAAGATGAGGATTTCAATAATCATACGGACGCACCTGTAGAGGTTACGCCCAGAATCAATGCATATCTACCAGAATTTGAAGCCAATAGGCCCGTTTCTATGTCTTTCAAAGGTCTGAAAGCTCCAAGAATGAACTCTTCTTTTATTGATTCCATGACACCTAATTCACCTGCGAAATCAGATATAACAAGTATTAGTGAAACGAATGCTAAAGACAATACTGACGAAGGGGTTAGGTTTTCGTCACAGATAATTCTTTACGATACCTACGGGGAATTTGAATATGATAGGCACCCAGAGGTTTCCACCTGTAACCAACTAACTCCGCAATTGGCTCAAATGATCAAATTAGAGTTGAATGAATTAAAGAGCGTAATGGAGGTGCACGACGATTCAAGATGTTACACACACTTCTATTAAAGTAAAATCACAAGAAGTAAAAAAGGGATGAAACTATACATATCAAGACATATTAGTTTCTCATAAATTAATAATTTGTTAAAAGGAAATAAGCTTTTCTAACTTTGTTGAACTTATGCTATCAAGCAGTCTCTTTCATTACCCGGCTCTGTCACGTGAATTCAAATTCTATAAAAATTTGTTAGAGCATCAAAAATAAAAAATGTAAAAGATGAGCATATGTCTAGCGTTAATTGCCACACCTTTCGGTATTAAGTACTCTATTACTTTCGTAGCACAGACAGGCCTAATCAATTCATATCCTGTAATGACATCTGATTTTCAATTTCCCAAGATAGCTTATCCAGGTAAACTAATATGTCCACAATACAGTACAGAGAATAAAGATGGTGAAGATGTAATTTTTAACTATGTTTGCGGTCCAGGGACAAAACTGCTTCAGTATGAACACAACGGGACAATGTTAGAGGCTATCACTGCCACCTTAATTGGTACAGTGAAACGCGAGGAAGTGAAGAATACTGACGAAGAAGAAGAAGAAAAACTTGAGGTCGCTGACCAATCTACAGAGGAGGAAAAATCAGTGGATGCGTCTTCCAGTGAAGTGGTGAAGAGGGTTGTAAAATTTATCCGAGTTTCAGTTTTGCCGGGGGCAGATGATGATGGCAGAACTAGCAAAGATGCTAATAACGATTTTGCCAATAATCTACCGAAGGAAGGTGATATTGTGTTGACCAGAGTGACAAGACTCTCATTACAAAGAGCCAATGTCGAAATTTTGGCTGTGGAAGATAAACCCTCTCCAATTGATAGTGGAGTTGGTAGTAATGGGATGGGAATAATTGCCGCTGGTGGCGGTTCCGGAGCGGCCACGTTCTCTGTATCGCAAGCATCATCTGATCTAGGTGAGACATTTAGAGGCATAATCAGGTCGCAAGACGTGAGGTCCACTGACAGAGATCGTGTGAAGGTGATAGAATGCTTCAAGCCAGGTGATATTGTAAGAGCGCAAGTTTTGTCGCTAGGTGATGGTACTAACTATTATTTAACTACCGCGAGAAATGATCTGGGTGTAGTGTTTGCCAGAGCCGCTAATGGTGCTGGTGGATTGATGTATGCCACAGACTGGCAAATGATGACCTCACCAGCCACGGGGGTGACAGAGAAACGTAAATGCGCCAAACCTTTTTGATTCATAAAGGAGTGTTCAAAGCGCTTCGGTACATATCCATCTATACCGGTTTAGAAGAGCATATACTTTCTTCTTCTGTGTCTTTGACGCACAGGTAAAAGCATGTGGAGATAAAAAGAAGACATTTTATACGTTTTGTTATTTTTTTTTATTATATATATATTAAAAGTGCATTATCATTATCTATCTAAACTTATTTTCAAGATGGTGTTTATTTTTCTGAGTTTACTGGGTAAATGAGTTTATCGTGAGTACCTCTTAAATCGACTTCGCTTAAACCTACAATACCGCCGAGGCTTTGGAACCTCTTGAAATAATGATCTCTCTTTTCGCGGGCAGCATCCACCAAAGATGGCCAATATACATCATGCTTATACCTGAACTTCAGTTCCCCACCATATAATGAATCCAGTTCGTCCTTAGGGACGTATTTGACAAATGGTTCATCGAAAACCAGTTTTTCACGGGTCAATGGGTCGATAAATGGATGAATCAATTTTAAGAATGTCCATGCCAACCAAGRGATATTTGTCAAAAGCGCCTTCCCGAGCCTTTCTGGATAGTGAGTTTGTAAAATATGCAGAACTTCTTTACCTACACCGATAGGTGGAATCTTACTATTACCGGGTACTTTAGGCACATCAGGATACTCCTTGAAATCTATTAGCAAAGCTAGAGAATCCTGGCCAGCTGGCATGAAATCGATGACTCTTTCCAACATAAAGACTAAGTGCTGCACTTGTCTGTGAGAGGTCTTTGTGTTTTGTCTGCCCGGTTTTAAATACAGGATGGGCCTAGCATCGTTTTCGTAACCCAGAATGACTTGCTTACCGGATTCGTTCTCTACGGCCACGGAGTCAGCGGTCAGTGTGTCACCGTGTTCCTCTCCGAGGTGGCTGATGCCAAATTCTCTTCTCCATGCCAAAGTCGTAGTGATTCTATCGATACAGTCCTTTAAGACCCATTTGGTGGCTCTTAAGTAACGCAGGAAACATTCTCTTGTCAACCAAGCTTTTTCCTCCTCCTCTAAGGGCTTGACTTCTTCTTCTGATCTATTTTTTTCACTTGTGTAGATTTTCAAGTCAGGATCACTGAAGTATTTCAGAACGTCCTTGTACATTTTTTTTTGTTCATCGGTGAGTGGTTTTTCCTCTGGAATAGATACCGAGGCAGGCAAGTCCTTAATTGGCTTGTCAATCTCAATTAAATTTTTTGGCTCTTCAGGAACCTCTTTCTTCTTGGAAAATCTCTTAAACATTGTTGACTTCTAATATTATTTTCCTTTTGGCTATATGTACAGTAGATTGTTTTACTTGGTAGAGAGATAAAGGGACAGAAAGAAAATAGAAAAGATATTGAACAATGTCAAAAAGAAAACGAATGGAGAAGAGTCTATCTAAGATAATATATATGTGGATATATATATATAAATACAATGGATGCTGTTAGAGCATGTACAAGAATCAAATACGCATTTAGTGCGTGAATCCGTTGCGATAAAGATCTGGACATATATACTGAGATATATCGCATAGTTGCACTCAATATAGTCGAGGAGTCGGGTGGAAAAGAAGAAAAAAAAAAGCATAAATAATTACTAAGACGGAAAGGCAAAGAGATGACGCGCAACGCGCGAAAATCGCTTATAAATGGGAGACCCGTTGCTTCCGGCTGCCTTCCTTTCTCCGCGGAGCGTGGACCCGTATCCGTGGGGAGTGCGGTGGATTGTCGCGCCTACCGCCGGCAGTGGGGTTGCAAGGGTGCTATTTCCGCGGATCGTGGATATACGGCCGGGTAGCGGGCATGTTGGCGGTCACGTGCGGCGTAGTATTTCCGGCAGGACCGGCATTTTGTACGAAGATGCCCGATTTCTTCTTCTTGTGGCCTTTCGGTACGGTATTAGCGGTGGCAGTTGACGTAGAGGAGGAAGCGGTGTTTGTGTGGGGATGGTGATCATTGGTAATCGATGCTGGAGCGGGACGAGGAAGTGCAGTGTTGATCTTGGTCGCCACCCTGGGTAGTGCGGGTTTTTTTCGGTTGAGAAAGATCGACGGTAATTCGAACCTTCTCTTCTTGATCGGTGCGGCGGGAACTAGAGCGTCTTTCTTCTCTTCTGTAGGACCGTCCCCTTCTCGGTCTGTTTTGACGGGTTCCGGCCTGGACAACGTTGCATCCTTCTTTGGAGACGATGGCTGTCCGCCAGCTTTCCCGCCAAACGCTACACGCTGTGCATGCCTTTTCGCAATGTTGAACCCGCCGTCTTTGAAATGCTTTAGTCTGGATTCGTGATCTCTCAATGATTTCATGTACAGTTGCGAGTGGGGTCCGCTGTCCGACCTCGTGGTCTTCCTGGGGTTTCTTCTTTGGAAGTAAACAGTATGGTCTACTACTACAGTTTGCTTTTTCTCTCTTTCTTGTTTTAGTTTCAGCATTTCTGATCGCAGCCTCTCTGCGCTTTCTTCTTGTTTCTTTTCCACATCCTGCTGGTACTTCGAGTATAACATTCTGTAGGGTATGCGGTACTTGTTGTTCCGGGGGTCTTTGACCACCGACTGTCGTATACAGAGTTTTATTAGGTCTTGATCCGAGTGGTAAAGTTGTATGTCATTCTCCTTTATGAAAGTGATATAATATTTGCAAATGGAATCTCTTTTGGATACAAATTGTTCCTGCACATTGGTCGGAAAATCTTGCTTCAGCATTTCTAGCCATAGATCATCGTCATCAAATATCAACAAAACGTTGCTTTTCTCTAGTTTCAACAGCTGCGGTATTTTGACTTTTTGCAGTATTTTTTTTAGCAGATGGTAGGGAACATTACTGACAGATTGTATATTGGAGTGATTTCTCATCAACGAGATTTCACATAATGTTCTTAAACTTTTCATGTTTCGACATCAATCGGTTCGTGCATGTACTTTAACGTATATTGTTACTAAATTCTCATCTATTTATATCTCACGCGATGTGTCTGCCCCATATGTACCCTCTTTCTCTAGTAATTGAAGCTTGAAATTTTCGATTCTCGCCTTTGTTTAGATCATCGTGCCAAATGCCGAGAAAAAAAGGTACAGCATACGCACATCTCAAAGAACGCCCTCGAATACAATGGGTAATAAACGTATGCTATAGAAAAATCAATGATGTTGTAGTTATTATAAAAACAATTTGACACATCTAATGCTACAATTTAAAAGGGAGGTAAATGAAAAACCGATGAATTAAAAAATTATACTAAAATTACTATATACTTTCGTGACCTGCTCGATTCTATTTTTCATGAGAATCGTTTGCTTGCCTGTCTATGTACAATCCCTTACATCCGTCTCTCCTTCTCTTGTGCCTCTGCAGAAAAAAGCCCCTAAGGTTACTACTCACCACGTAATGCTTTAATTACAGCAGGCCTTCTCATCATATGCTTGGTCCACTTGTAAACTTCGGGAAATTCAATTTTGACATTAATGCCGATCCTATCCACAACGTTATTCCATGGAACAAAGGCTAAATCTGCTATAGTCAATTTGTCTCCTACAAGCCATACAGGATAGTCAAAAAACCGACTTTGTGACATGGGTGTTGTCCCAGCAGAATATGCTGCCGCATTATCTGTGTCCAATTCCATCACTAATGCTTCTCTACGTTCGGCTAATGCCATTTCTACCACACCGTAAACTCTTCTGACTTCATCCGTGTATCTTTCCACAGCACTTGCAATTTTTTGGGAGTGGAAGTATCTAAAATGTAAAGCCTGTCCAATCATTGGTGCATGACCAGAAGTCTGAAAGAACAGCCATGCGTTGATTTGAGACTGTTCTGCTAAATCATCAGACCAAAGTAGTGGATTACCGGTCTCCTTGTAATATTTGTTTACTAGATGTAGCAAGATTGCGCCCGACTCCCAAATGGATAAGTTGTCCATGTTGTGATCGATCAAGGCTGGAACCCTGGCATTTGGATTTACAGAGACAAATTCAGGAGCCCTGTGTTCCCCCAAATTGAAATCTAGAAAAATCGTGTTATAATGAAACCCGAGTTCACTCAATACTATAGCGACTTTAAACCCATTAGGGGCAGATCTGTGAGAGAAAAGGGTATATCCTTCTAGAGGTTGCTCTTGAAAAAACTTTGTAATTCTTGAATACTCCACATGACTCATATCTGAGAATGCCTGCTGCTGTTGTCGATGCTGTTCTAGAGTATCTTTGATATTGTTCTCGTTGTTATTATTTTGGGTACCATTACGGCCATTGTTGTTATTTTGAACGCTACTATTACTATTTACACCGGCAGGGAACTCGAAATTTATATTGCTCTGGTCAGTGGTGGTATTACTGTTTCTATTCCCTATATTTACTTGGCGGAGAGCATTGGATAGATTGGATACTTGGTTACCGTTGTTATTCATCTTTCCTGTACAGTTTATTTTCTCCTCCTTACAACGATATGACTAACAAAAAAATGAAAAAACGAAATTGAGACGAAAAAAATAAGATTAGCACGGGGACTTTTAGAATTCGGTTCAATCAGTCTAGTTCTTATGGGCAGTTACAAACAGGCTGATCGAAAACGAAAAATGTTCAGTGTTCTTTTTCACCCTCGAGTGAAGTACGCTTTGGATTTTTGTATGGTTGTTTTCTCAGCCAAGTGAATGAGAAAAATACATGTTGAAGCCACTCTTCCTCAAAAATTCATTAGTGGCAGGCAGCTCATCAATTCTCCTATTCGGCGAAAAATGAAAAAAAACTGCAAGGTGGGGGAAATCACCCGGACTGAACAATGTGAAATAGACAACCGCTACAGTCATGTTTAAGTGATTGGATGTAACAGCTCAAAAACTTTTAGTCTATACTTATATATAAATGACCTTGGTTCAACTTAGGATGCGAGCACCTCTATTTCTTGTTTACCTTGACTTTCCTACTCTTTGCCTGGCTTTTCACCGAGGCATGCCCCGCTATCTTCACATGCGTAAATAGCTTGTTTCGACTATCAAATGATTCTCCACAGGTACCGCATTTTTCGATCACGGCAAATGGAGATGCTGAAGGTAATGGAGTAGTTAGAGATGGGGTGCTTCGCGCAGATTTGGAGTTTTTTTTTGGTGGTTTACCCTTTTTCTTCTTCGCTTTTGTAGACCAATCTTCATCGTCGTCGCTTTGGAAGCCGTTGCCATTCAACGACGCTAGAAGATCGTTCAATTCGTCGCCTCTTTTATCCATATCGTCGTCAGATGAATCTGTTTCGTCAATTTCTGTCTCTGCATTGTCTTTCTTCTTGTTTTTCTTCTTCTTCTTCTTCTTCTTATTATTACCTTTCGTGCGTACTTGCACATCTTCATCAGAACTGACGTCTTCCACCTCTATTTCCATTTCCACTTTTACACTATCGTCCTCGGTTTCATCTTCAGATGAACTTTCTGCTAGTTTTCTCTCAATCTCAGCAAGTTCAGCTTGTAATGCTTCCAAATCAATGTTATCTTTCTCTTCAACAACCTCATCCGCTGAATCAAAATTTTCAAGATCCGAAAGATTGTCTAGCCCAAGGGTTATGTTTTCCTCTTTCATTTCTTTTCGAATCTCGGCCATATTTTTCTTGTGCAATTTAGTGTTCGTGTGATTTTTCAATTGTTTTTCAGACTTGAATGTTTTATTACAGATAAAACACTCGTAGATCAATACCTCATCTTCTTTATCATCCTTAGAGTTTTCAAATTCCCCAAAATTATCATAGACTTTTTCCAGTTCATCCCAGTTTTCTTCTTTTACAGTTTGCCAACTCTGTAGATTGAAACTGGCTTTACATTCGTTGTCGTTCAGACTACTAGATTTCTCTTTATTCCTCGAATTCTTTAATTCATTTTTCCTCTGTTGTTCTTTTAGTTTACGTTGTTCTTCTGCAAATTTTGCGCCTTCTTTCATTCTTTTGTCAAGCTTCTTGATAAAAACGACAAACCTTTTGACTGTTTTATTGTACTCATTTCGGGCCTGTTGTCTTGCTTTCTCGTTTCTTCTATTAACTTCCCTCTTAGTTCTTCTGTCATAACTTTTGGAATACATGTATTCGTCTTTCCAACTGAAGCTTTTCAATGTATTGAAGGTCGACCAAATTTTATAAAAGTTCTTTAAGTATTCATAGTTTGTAGATGAATACCCGAATAAAGGATATAGAAGCATATCGGTTTTATTCATGTACTTATCACACGCCTTTAAATACCCAGTGTTATTTACATCTTGCTCAAAGACATCGTCTTGATACTCGTTGAATCTTCCCAGACGTTTACCATTCAATACTTCATCTTTGGCTAATTTAGCAAATATCTTTCCTGCAATTTGATAGATCCCTGCAGCCGAGTTGTCCACCTTTGTATATAGGGCAGAATTGAAGAACAAAAGCAACTCATCAGCAGTGACACCTGTGACAGCAGCGTCCACTTCATAATCGCAGTATCCATCAGCATCCGGTGGAGTATCATTTAAAATTTGTTCCTTGTGTGAATCGTACCATGCCCTTTCCTGAGAGTCAGACAGCACTTCATAAGCAGCTCGAATAATAGCAAAATTTTCTGTGGCCTCTTCAACATTATCCGGGTTTTTATCTGGGTGATATTGTAAAGCTTTTTTACGATACGCTTTTTTCAATTCAAGATCAGAAGCATGCGATTCGACTCCCAAAAGTTCGTAATAGCAAGTCTTCATAAATTTCTTTTAAATATCAGACTACTGAAACCAAAGGGTTATTATTTTCGTCTTGTTAAATTCGGTTTTCAAATA
Organism: Saccharomyces eubayanus; assembly: GCF_001298625.1. Taxonomy (NCBI): domain Eukaryota; kingdom Fungi; phylum Ascomycota; class Saccharomycetes; order Saccharomycetales; family Saccharomycetaceae; genus Saccharomyces; species Saccharomyces eubayanus. The sequence continues at coordinate 215,267 of NC_030973.1, forward strand.
TTCTAATAACTATGATCATATGTATATTTGCGATGACTTCATATTTTTTCCTATGTACTTCTTTTTCTTTTTCTTTCACTCGTTGCATTAAAAAAAAAATGTACACACATAGAAATAAATAAGTATTTCACAATACTTGAAAAACTAGAAAAATAACTATTAACCCCTTTGTACTTAAAACAATGAATATGAATACATATATCCTAGAATATTCAGCTTCTAGTCTATTTTTAGTTACAATTACAACCGTTTATTCTTTGACCAAAAATAATTATAAAAAAAATCACCTGACCATCTTTTCCAAGATATAATCATACAGATGATCCAGGCATCTCTCCAAATGGTGATCTATGGTGTCAATCCTACGTGTAGTCATGAATTCATAGTATGCCTGATCCGTAAACTTTTTTAGATTCATTTCTTGATTATATATCTGTCTATGAAGGCGTTGGGCAAAGTTGGACAGTAATATACTTTCATATTTCAGTTTAATTGCTAATAAGGGGATTTTTCTCCGTAATTTGGAGTAGGGAATTCCAATAGCAAGTACGATTTCTTTGACAATATTTTGTAAGTCTGTTAGACATGCTGAATCAATCTGTTCGATCATAAGAAGATTACATTCTTCAACAGAAATATCTGACCTTGATTGTAGAATCTCTTTTATAGTAATCCTTTCAGAAGTATTTCCCTCTAAGTTACCCAAACGTGACTTTAAATGGGTCAGTTCTTTTGACATGCTATTTGTCTTCTTCTCAAACTCCCCTATCGTTTGGTCCTTATCTTTCAGTGCTGCCTCATAGCTTTCTTTGTTTCTCTCCCATGATCCCAGTCTTTCATTTAAACTTTCTAGCTTAGTTTTTATTTCTTCGTTGCAACCTTTTAACATTTCCTTTTCGTCATTGCTTAATTTCTCAAATTTATCGCACAGAACTTTATTTTGCTTGGATAGGGTCTTATTTGTACCAAGTAAATTATTATTTTTTTCTCTTATGGCTTGAATTTCTGATTTTTTGTTTTCTAATTCATTTTGGAGATCGCTATTTTCCGATTTTGCGTTTTCTAAACGTTGTGACATACGATTTTGCTCATCTAAATGTGACTGTCGTAAAAATCCTATGATATTAGGATATTTTTCCCGTAATAGTCCATCCAAATTCAAGGATGCGTCCTCAGAGTCATATAGTTCAAAAAATAATATACCGATTGGTATTGTGAACAATTCAACATTTCGAAGAGAGTCAGTAAGACTCAATAGTGCAGTTTGTTTTGTTCGAATAGTATCTTTAGCCTTTTCTAGTAACTCCTTCGTATGTGAGAACTYTTCCGTTATATTTTCAATCATTACTGTTTTTTCTTCGAGTTTTTTTTCATTGTTTGAGTTCTTGTCACTGAATTTCTTGGCGATATCTAGTTCTCTTTGTAAAGAGTTTGATCTTTCCTCTTTTTCTAAATTCTCTTTGCCTAATTCAATAATCCTCTTTTGGTATCCGAGTATAACGCTTTCCAAAATCTGAAGATCTTCCTTTGATAGAGAAGCTTGTAATGGAACAGTTGCACCGTTACAGTCTTCTATGGAGAGGTCAGGCGATAAATTTTCATTGGACGTTTGAGAAGAACCACGCTCATTCGCTTTCGTGAAATGCTTCGCAGAAGAGTCTTCCCTTGGGGTGGAATGGATAAAATTCGGTACATCTCCTTTGTGACTTTCGGTTACTTTGGTGGAACGATGTCGTCCATTGTGTGATCTTTCTTGTAATCCGGGAGATTCTTGAAGATTTGTATTCCTGGCGTAGTTCATGCGATCCATAGATGGTGGTTTATTTTCTTCAGAAGAATCTCTAACATTGGAGAAGTTACGCTTGATAACATCGTCAGGGTTAACGAACAAAGGCAAAATAGACTTCCCAACATGGTTCTCGTTAAGCCAGTTTTGTGGGATCTGCTGTTCGTCCCTCTCCCCAGTGTCATCGGAAACAGGAGAGTCTAAATGCTCGTTGAATGGAAAATTCATTAGATCAAAATCGGTCATGATGTACAAACAAACAACCAATATTCGCTAACGATTTAATTGCTCTATCGGTTTTCACTTACAATCTACTCTATTTTAAAAGCATCATCATTGTTATTTATTATTGTCAATATTCCACAAAAAGCGCTCAACGCCTCACGTCGCGCAACGCGAAAGTTCCGAATAGAATGGGCATTAACAGATATAAAAATATATCAGGTATATACTCGAAGATGCGTACCTACCAACACATCTCGAAGGGGCAGCCTTTTCTTCTACCTTACACAGATAATTATACTAAAACATTCAGCTGCTATTAAGAGAAGTAATGCAACAACAACCCTTCCAAAGTACTAATTGTCGCTGTGCCTCAAACCCGATCTGCTCTTTTTGATTTTGGCAAAGATAGGCTCGCTAATACCCTTATTACCTTGAATACCGAGACCCTCTCCACTTCTCCAACCAAGTTTTTCCAGCATTCTTCTGCCAATATTTTCGTTCCCAATTTCTGGGGCGTCTTTCCCAACAATCTCGCCTTCTTTGATTTGGAATTTTCCTCTGATCGTTTTAGTTCTTTCAAACACAGCTTGTTCTTCTCTTGGCCTTTTCACATCGATTCTCATAAATACTGGTCTCTGCCTTAACAATTGGTCAATAAGGTTATGACTTGGGGTGGACCATTTTGTTTTTTTTACTTTTTCGACCACTACAGATGTGTGATTAGCTTTCCCAATTTTTGAAGTCTTCATGTTATAGTGTTTGGCAAGTTTCATAACTGTTTTGTTTCCATGAGGATCTAATGGAGGAAAGGTGAGCCTGTCTTTGTTTCTTGACAAAAATAACTCAAATTCGTCCCTTATATTCTGAACATGGAAACCGTATGGGTATTTCTTGAACAGATCATCTGAATTCTTATTCTCTTTATCAATAAAGTCCTCCTTGTCTTTTCTCTTCTTTGCCTTGTTTTCTAGACGCTTGCTTAGTTTATTTTGTAGTGTGATCATTGTTTCTGTATCCAATGCCAATGATTCATCTATCAGTAGCTTCTTCTTCTTGCCTTTACCCTTAGTTTCCAAAGACTTGCTTTCAAAAGTCCTGGATCTATCAATGTCATGCTTCAATGTGTATGCAATAAGATCGTTCAACCCCTCTTCCATATCACTATATACAATTGAAGAGTCTAAATCTTCATCATATTTGTCTTCTTCGTCACTGGAATCGGAAATCTGGATATCAGAGTAGGTTGGCTCAGGTGGTTCAACTTTTGGTATAAGAGAATTTTTGACAAAATTCAAATATGCGGATAATCTATATTCAGGAAGACCCAAGTCATCTATAATGAAATCAGCAAGCAGGTCCTGATCAATCCAATGAAAATCGTAATCTCCCAGTAATCGATAACATTGCAAGTAGTATGAATTATCGGCTCCACCCATCCTAATATTAGTGACCACTATGTCATTTGTATTTATAACAAAGTCTTCTTCTTTGAATCCGAACTCTACTTCATCACTCACAGGTGATTGTACATTGCCATCTTGGTCTTCAGGCGCTTTATTGCCGTTGGTCGAAAGGGATTTTATATCTTGAGTTAATTGTGGGCTGGGACTTGGTAAAAGACTAACATCATTTGGAGCGTTCAAATAGTAATCGTCAAAATAAGATTCGTCTTCGACGTCACTATCGTCAAAACGTTCGTACTGAGCGTCGCTACTGTTTTCAGTTTCTATCTCATAAGCAAGTTCATCATCGCTTGAATCGTTGTTTTCCATATTTTGCATCACACCTGAAATGTAATCAGCAAATGGGTGATATGTCTTACTACCTTTATTAGGAACATCAACTCCAACATCTTCATTTTCGTCACCTTCTGCAACATTAAGTTCAACCTTTCCGATTGTTAAGATAGGATTGAACTCTACTGCGATTTCCTTGGGTTTTAGAACCTCTTCAATACGGACCCGTTTTATTTTATTTGAATCTAGTCGTTTTTGGCCTTCTTCATCTACAAAGAAAAGTTCGGTGTCTTTAATCTCAGAAGTGGAAGAGGAGAGTGAGGACAAAGACGGTGGTGATATCGGGCTTTCATCATCTTCGCTTCTGATGTATTCATTGCCTACGTCTTGGGCGGTGTAAACCTGCTCTGTAGTTTCTTCATCAGCTGGTGCTTTCGTGTCAGCGAGGTCCCTGTTATGAGCAGCAAGACTTTTTTCCTGGAGTTTTTGAACCATATCATGAGATGGATCGTAGACTTCTTTAGCTTTGACAAATTCCATGGGTCTTTTGCGAAAGGTTGCTTTGCCTTCCTGTAAATTGTTTGAAGAGTCATTACGGTGGCCTGGTCTCATGCCACCCATTCTCATAGACCGACTCTTGGCATCGCGACCAAAATAATAGTCCTCTATGGTCTTAGAAGATATTAACGCTCTCCCCGGGTTGAAATCTGCACCTAGGTCAGCAAGGTCCCCTCCTCCCAGTGGAACAGACGAGTTGTGCCAATTATTTGTAGGAACTGACTTTTTCTTTGTGTTCCTGCCCGTTGAAGGACCTTTAGCATTTCCCTTGCCACCTCTCTTGGAATTACTACCACCACGTGCATGCCTGCCTCTACTTCCTTGATAATGGCTGTGTCTTTTCGCCATATCTAACAACAATAGCAATCTAGGTCTTTACTTGGCTCTAGGTGTGGACCACTTCTTTTAGAGTCTTCAAAATATATATTTGGGTTTTGTTTTCCTCCTTAGATCTCAATCAATCGTAAAATGTCAAATTTCACTTATATACCGTTAAGCGATGTCCGTTGCAGCTGCTGATAATAGCGCCCCAAAGGGAAAATTTAGGAATATACACACAATAACGGCGACTAGAAAGAACAGACAACATAGCGTTGAAAATTTGACCTTTGGCTGGTAGTATACATGCAGAAGTGGCTTGGACTATGGAAAATGGATTGCGTACAGAAAGTATCCCACGGTGTGTTGCCAGCCTCGTCTGAGGACCCCGAAATTTTTACGAATAGTGATTATGTAGTATTAGGAGAAACATATCCTGGGCAAGAGCAAGAAGAAAGTCCTGAACAGCCAGACCCAGACGGCGAGGCCCGCAGCGATACGGTTGGTGGTGGCTTTTTCAGCAGTCTGTTTGGTAGAGATATGTCTTCCTACACCCCAGAGTTTCTTTTGGATGTACGATCAAGGGTCAATTTCACATATCGGACAAGGTTTGTTCCTATAGCAAGAGCACCGGATGGACCTTCACCTTTAAGTTTGAACGTACTGGTACGGGCAAATCCGATCAATACAATAGAGAACTACATAGCCAACCCTGATTGTTTTAATACTGATATTGGGTGGGGGTGTATGATAAGAACAGGACAAAGCTTGTTAGGTAATGCTTTACAGACCCTTCATCTGGGCAGGGATTTTAGGGTCAACGGTAATGAAAGTTTAGAAAAAGAATCAGAAATTGTGAAGTGGTTCAACGATACGCCTGACGCTCCATTCTCATTACATAACTTTGTTTCGGCAGGTTCCGAACTCTCTGATAAAAGGCCAGGTGAATGGTTTGGCCCCGCAGCCACAGCCAGAAGTATACAAGCTCTTATCTACGGTTTCCCGAAATGTGGCATAGATGATTGTATAGTCTCTGTTTCCTCTGGCGATATATATGAAAATGAAGTTGAAAAAGTATTTGTTGAGAATCCAGATAGTAGGATACTGTTTTTGCTAGGTGTTAAACTTGGCATCAATGCTGTAAATGAAAGCTATAGAGAAAGCATATGCAGCATTCTAAATTCCGCATGCTCAGTAGGTATTGCTGGAGGGAGGCCGTCCTCATCGCTTTACTTTTTCGGATATCAAGGTAATGAGTTTTTGTACTTTGATCCTCATATTTCTCAGCCAGCTGTAGAAGACACCTTTGTAGAATCGTGTCATACCAGAAAATTTGGTAAACTACAGCTATCAGAGATGGATCCTTCGATGCTCATTGGTGTTCTAATCAAAGGAGAAGAGGATTGGGAACAATGGAAGCTAGAAGTCATGGGATCCACCATTATCAATATACTTGCTAAGAGAATGGATGATTTTGATGTGAGTTGTAGTATGGACGACATAGAAAGTGTTGATTCTAACTTGATGAAGAAGGATACAAACAATAATGAAAATTACGGAGTGTTAGAGGGAGATTATGTAGATATCGGTGCAATACTTCCACACACAACAAACATAGGGGGCAGTGAAGAGGACGATGGCTTCCAAGACATTCATTGCAAGAACCAGAAGATTGTTGTTATGGGGAACACACACACTGTTAATGCCAATTTAACAGACTATGAAGTAGAAGGTGTTCTTGTAGAAAAGGAAACAGTAGGTATTCCTAGTCCCATCAACGAAAAATGTTAGCATAGAGTCACCTGTTCACTATTTATATATACATATCTTAATATATTCCTGAAACTAAAATATTCACCTCATTCATGCTGATCTATCCGGTCATCCTTTACGTACGTAAATTCGTGTAAGCACTATTTTTTCTTCATCTGCGGCAGTGGGACGAAGATAAAAAAATAAATGGATCGAAAAACAATTTAAGGCAGGTTTACAATTCTCGAAAACAATTCAAAAGAAGAGTGGGCCAACGGTAATATAGCTAGCGATAACGATTAAGCATGTCTAATCATCGCAATCCAAACTTGAAATTTTGCACAGTTTGTGCGTCAAACAATAATCGTTCAATGGAATCGCATAAAGTCCTGCAAGAAGCAGGCTATAATGTTAGTTCTTACGGAACAGGTTCAGCAGTGAGACTGCCTGGTCTGTCGATAGATAAACCCAACGTGTACTCATTTGGTACACCCTATAATGATATATATAATGATCTTTTATCACAATCTGCAGACCGTTATAAATCGAACGGTTTATTACAAATGCTAGACCGTAATAGAAGGCTCAAAAAGGCCCCAGAAAAATGGCAAGAAAGCACAAAAGTCTTTGATTTTGTTTTTACTTGCGAAGAAAGATGTTTTGATGCCGTTTGTGAAGACTTGATGAATAGAGGGGGTAAATTAAACAAAATAGTTCATGTCATTAATGTTGACATAAAAGATGATGATGAAAATGCCAAAATTGGTAGTAAAGCCATACTGGAGTTAGCTGACATGTTCAATGACAAAATAGAGGAGTGCGAAAAAAACGATATACCATTCGAAGATTGTATAATGGACATTTTAACCGAGTGGCAAAGCGGACATCCCCAACTACCGTCATTGTATGCTCCATCATACTATTGAAAAAAGAAATGCTATAAAAAAAAAAAAGAAAAAATAGAATATAAGCAACCAACATGGACTAATGTCCACTTGTAAGATTATATTGCATACATGAACTATCGACAGCGTGCTAGTTAAATTATTTACGTTAAATTTGGACGGGTTTTACTTAAAAGCATTCAATACTTGACATCCGTCTAGCTGTTGTCTTTTGATTAACGGGCGTAGTTATCTTTCATCTACATAACAAGTTCCATAAGGCATTTGCCCTAACGTAGTTATATATAACAGGTTTCATTCCAATGTACATCGCCAGATATAGAACTAGAGTGAAGAAAATAGGATCGAAACTCCCAAAAGAAAGTTTCAATACTGATAGAAGAAAAAAAATAGATGTTATTCTATAGTTCTTTTTCTGAAAATAAATCAAAAATTATAAGATCCACCCGTTCCTACCAAGACCTTTCAGAATTTTTCTCGTAAATGACAACGGGTGATACCGAGATTGCTCAAAAGAACACATCTTAAAATATACAGTCCTGACCGGCCAACCTCAACAGCTATACCTTCATCATGAACTAGAAGTTCAATCGAATCAGCCATCGAAAAGATTAAACGGTGCACTAGAGGAAGTACACTATAAGAATATCTCAACAACACTCTCTTCTAAAAGGCCCCAACTCCCCTAACACCAATTTGAATTTGGTGTCAAACTTCTCCAGGCAGAAGAAACAAAGGGCCTCAAAAACCAATTGGACCCTGCGATTCCCGAAGAAACCACAGGGATAATCGATGATTGAAACAAGGGAACGGAAACGTCAGCAAACACGCCTTCCGCAATGTATGTGTATGTGACCAAGGAGTTTGCATCAATTAATTCAGTGAATTATTAATAATTCAAAGATAAATGTTTAACATCCTTCTACCATTGGAAGCGCATGTTTGATCAGTAGGACTTCTTGATCTCCTCTGATATCTTAAGGTAAGTATGAGGATTTTAAAGAAAATTTCAAGAAAAAAAAAGCTTTTAAACTAAATACACCATGGGAGGTGTGATTGAATATTCGGGACTTCTTCTTGGTATTTATACCTTTTTCACAAGAGGTAAAAGTGCATGCGCGAGAAGAAAAAAAATGCAAGAAAAAAAAGTTCAAATAACGGGTAATCCAGTGCTACATATGGGACAGGGTCGTTACAACTCTTTAATAGGCAATTAATGTTTTAACGTAGACCATCATATTACTATGGTATTTTGAGACCATTGATCGGGCTATTGAAAAATGTTACTATTATTTATACTTGTCTGCGGATTGACATACTTGAGCGTTTGTGTATATAATGACATTTTCTCATACAGATATTTCCGACCATTTTGCTAATCTATAGATATTGGTCCCCACGTTTCTAATGAGAACATATCGAGCAGACTGTTGGATGGCAGAATGGTGGTCTATGAATCCAATCCCCATACCGTTTCCAGAGTTCAAATGGTACGTGCCGCTGGTGATAAATCCAATCAAGTCATGTACTTCTGGTAGCGGAATCTCTAGATCGTGATCTTTTCTTCCATTGGAACGATAGACTCCCTCAGCCACCTGCATCCAATGATCTAAGTGCTCTTCTGAAATTCGATATATTCTAGCGTTGTCCTTGGGATGGCCTCGTTCCAAGAATCTGCAAGATATGGCAATCGTACAACGCGGCTGGATTGATAGATCTAATGAAGAAGTGTTGGAGTTAATTGTTTTAGGAGGTGTTTGACATTTTGAAAGTTTACATAACGTTATGGGTACGTTCTCCTCGACTGGCAATGGTTCAGCTTTTACCTTAGTTTCATAGTCCTTGTGAAATTCTAAAACATCATTCAGACAGTTAATAATTCTTATTCCTTGATCGCCAAATTGACCAGTCTTCTTACTATCCATCAACTTCAAGTCCTTATCATCACACTGTAAATAGTCTAGTCCGTTTTTCAAGATCTGTAAAAATCGCCAATCTGAGCTGAAAAAATCRCCGATCTCACCCTTGTATGCAGGGAGTTGAGTGTGATGTATATCCTTAACCCTTTCAAAGTTGATTTTTTTCCCCTTTGGCTTCCTATCCCACTTTGTTTTTGAGGCTTCTCTTTTATAAAAAGAATTTTCTACATAACCTAACTGTGTGAATGGATAATCATCTGGAAAATAGAGTTGTTCGTTTTCGTACTGAATTTGTTGGAACTGCCTTAGACCAATGTGATAAACTCTCGGTATCCTGTTCAGTTGGTGCCATAGTGGTAGTAGCCAAAACCATGGCAGCATGACGATCCAATCGCTTGTCTTGGGCCTTCTCATTATAACTAGCGGGATGGAGGGATCACTATTCTCCTTAAACGGGATCGTTGTTTTGTTAATGTGGTTTGGTGTAGTGGCCAACAGTTCGGAACGTCTTGCAGAAATTTCTTTTAGAGTGTTTTGATTGTTGTATGATCGTGTACGTGAGTCTGGGTCACATAATTGCTTTAAAACAGAATTTATTTCACTTTGAGGGTAGTTTACCTGTAATGATAAAATGTCATCAGAGCTATATGTCTTCCTCTGGGAATCATTTAATTTTTTTGGGGCAGCCAAATGGCGTGGATCAATGGCTTCAAATGCAAATGTACATCTCTGTGGCAAAATTGCATGGTCAGTTATCTTTGATGTATCTTTAAATTGCTCGAAGGATGTGCAGTGCTTGGTGCTTCTTAAGCAGGAAGCTAAAGATTCTAAAGCTTTGGCTCCCTTTAAAGTTATACTAGCCAGTGAGTATCGACAATCTTGAATAGTTAACTTACCAATGTATTGTATAAAGATTTCAAAGACCTGCGTGAAAATTGAAGGATGTAATCTTAAAACCACAGTATCGTCTTGAATCCAGAATATATCACATGGTCCCAGTGGCCTGGGGGAGTTTTCACTGAAACTGTAAATCAGCCCTTGAAACAAGGTTTGAGATCGGCGGTATTTGTTTAAGCTTGCTCTTCCACTAGTTAGTTTACCAATGATTGACTTCAAAAACTCACCTTTAGTGTCGCTATTGCTATCTCTAACAACAATTGTACCGATATGACTTGAATCAAGACATAAAGCACCATCAGAGGCGCAAGTGTCACCACCCAATCTGTGAGTCAATTTGAAACATTTTTGGGTAGGGGCCCATGGCACTTGGTACCCCCATCTTTTTATCATATGAGACCTTTTAGCATTCCAAATGTGAGTGGGTAGCCAAGCAAAATGCTTTTGTCTCTTCGTGTATTTGATTCTACCCTTTGGAGTGGATGCCAATTCATTAAGGCCGGTAGTATCATAACTTCCCATACGATTATTGAGTCTTATTATATTCGAATTCGGATTTGATGATTCTTTGATCATACGTTTTAGTGATTTAATCTTTTGTCTCACATGGCACTTTGATGAAGTGATATCTAATGGCATGCCAAGCTTCATAGAAGTAGATTTACTAGCCAATCGTAGTAGTTTTATGGACATCTTAGCTCGATACAATTGTTTCGCGTTCAAGCCATGAGTTTTCCTAGAGGAGGCCGAAGAGTTCTTCAAAGTTTGCTGCTGATCACTCTTACGCATTTCTCTTAAAGCCCTATTACGCATTCTTTTCGGGATCCTACGGACATTATGAGAGGCTGTCCTACGACGCAGTTTACGGGGCAGTGCTTGGAATATTCTCGTTGAGCTTGCACCTTTGGAATTGTGCATGGCCAACTGCAGCTGGTTAACCTCGAATTGTCGAGAGTTCATGAATTGGTCCACCTTTAGCTTACCGCCCGACTCACTCAAATCACTTGGTGATGCGTGTTTTGAGGAAGAAGCCGCCACTGCTTCTGCTCTAATAGACCTAGCATTTCTTATACGATTTCTCTTTAATAACTGATTTTTGTTTAGCGGTTTCTTTCCACCACTCTGTTTAGGGAGTCTTTCACTCATCGGTCGTTATAATTCAATTCAATTTGCGTCGTGATGGTAGACCTTAACGTATCGTACAGGGGAATTTCAATTTTAAGAAAAAGCTGCTACCCTTTCGAATATCTCATCGATTCCAGGGCAGCTCTTCCATTTTTTCGTGCTACAGGCCGTAACCACATTAAAAAGTTTTCAACATATGTTACCCGTTCCCACTCACTTTTTAATCACGTGATATCACGTGATTATACCTATCGTGACAAAAGGGTCAATTTTGTTTTTATTTCGGCGGAGTCAGGAGTAATTTACTGTGCAAGCAATTAATAAATCTACAAATTTTAAGGAATCAGCAATTACCGCAACCCCAGATAATCGGATAATGAATACTCCTATCCACCAATCTCGTGACCAGCCCGTCGAGAAAGTCAAGTCACACCCAATGCTGTCCCTGGAAAACAAAAGTAGAAAAAAATTGTATTTAAATGTCTTGAAAATCTGGGTTTTTATGTTCATCGATCTTGATCTTTTTCTTTGAGTGACATATTAACAAAGTAAATAATAATAAGTAACCACTATTTTTAAAATGTAATTTCTTTTTCTTATTGGCCATTTTTTTTTTGATTTTTATCTTATTTCTTGTTTTGCCTTATATAAGAAACGATTGTAATTCTCATTTCAACCGTGTAATATCAAACTTTGTTGAACAAACGAAGAAAAGTTGTAGTATTTGAACAAAAAGTATATTGAACAAAGATGGTTAACGTTGTATTAGGCTCCCAATGGGGTGATGAAGGTAAAGGAAAATTGGTCGATTTACTGGTTGGTAAATATGACATTGTAGCTCGTTGTGCAGGGGGTAACAATGCTGGTCATACCATTGTTGTAGATGGTGTTAAGTATGATTTCCATATGTTACCATCTGGTTTAGTCAACCCACACTGTCAAAATTTATTGGGTAATGGTGTCGTTATCCATGTTCCATCATTTTTTAAGGAATTGGAGACCTTGGAGGCTAAAGGTTTGAAAGATGCAAGAGGTAGATTATTCGTTTCTTCTAGAGCTCATTTGGTCTTTGACTTCCATCAAGTAACTGACAAATTAAGAGAGTTGGAATTATCAGGCCGTTCCAAAGATGGTAAAAATATTGGTACTACAGGTAAAGGTATTGGTCCAACTTACTCTACAAAGGCTTCGAGATCAGGTTTAAGAGTTCACCATTTAGTTAACGATCAACCAGGTGCCTGGGATGAGTTTGTTGTCAGGTATAAAAGATTACTGGAAACAAGAAGACAAAGATATGGTGATTTCGAATACGATTTCGATGCTAAATTAGCTGAATACAAGAAATTAAGAGAGCAATTGAAGCCATTCGTTGTCGACTCCGTTGTTTTCATGCATAAGGCCATTGAAGCAAAGAAAAAGATACTGGTCGAAGGTGCTAATGCTTTGATGTTGGATATCGATTTCGGTACTTATCCTTATGTGACTTCCTCGAGTACTGGTATTGGTGGTGTTCTTACAGGGTTAGGTATTCCTCCACGTACCATTGATGAAATTTACGGTGTCGTTAAAGCCTACACAACCAGAGTTGGTGAAGGTCCATTTCCAACAGAACAATTGAATGAAGACGGGGAAAAATTACAGACGATCGGCGCTGAATTCGGTGTCACCACTGGTCGTAAGCGTCGTTGTGGTTGGTTAGATTTAGTCGTCTTGAAATACTCTACTCTGATCAACGGTTACACAAGTTTGAACATCACTAAATTAGACGTTCTAGATACCTTCAAAGAAATTCCTGTAGGTATTTCGTATTCTATCCAAGGTAAAAAGTTAGATTTATTCCCTGAAGATTTGAATATTTTAGGTAAGGTTGAGGTTGAATATGTAACTTTACCAGGTTGGGACCAAGACATCACCAAAATTACAAAATATGAAGAGTTGCCTGAAAATGCAAAGAGTTATTTGAAATATATTGAAGATTTTGTTGGCGTTCCTGTTGAATGGGTTGGAACTGGTCCAGCAAGAGAAAGTATGTTGCATAAAGATATCAAATAGAGTGTTAAGGCTCAACGACACGCTTCCGCTTGAAATCTTTACACATTTTTTATAGTTTTATATATACGAAACATGAATTAATCTTGACATTTATCAAAAGTCTTTAATGTGTAAAAAAAGGGAGAACAATGGACAAACATAATTTTTATAGATGCATAAAAATATATGTATATAAGAAAAGTATCGAAATTATCGATAAAAAACCCCTTAGAGGTGTATAGTAAACAGCCTGGCTTTGTTAATTGTTCGATGATACATATTCAATCAGTTGATAGTTTCGGTTGGTTTTTCAAACAAACAATAATCAATGTAACGAACACCATAGACTTGATTCCACTGTTTTGGTAAAACTGTTTGCATAATTTGGTTGATGAATTCTGGTACATAATACGCCCTGCCTAAAATCTTAGAATTTTCTGCATCAATGAATGCAGCACATGCTAGTTTATTCCAGTTGTCTGTAAGATGTAATGGGTTGAAAACATCTTTGGTTAAGTCTATTGGTGCTACAATGTCAACAAAATAATCACATTTAGCAAGAGGCCATTCCTTGCCAACATCGTAAATGTTTTTATTGTTCATTCCCTTTGGCACGGATCTAATCTTTTTGAAAATAGAGCCCTTTTCTGGGAAATCACCAGGCAAAAGACCATCGAACCCAGATTTAACAAATTTTAGCCTATGGTTATCTGGCAAAAGGAAGGAATTTGGAAAGTGATACCATTCACGGCCAGTACATACGTTCACTACTGGTGATTTTACGCCACCTTGATTGAGGGAAGAGAGCTGTTCATAAACGGCTAAGGGAGCTGTATAATTATTAACCAAGGCGACAATACGTGACATGCCTTGAAGTGCAACGATCAATAATACTGATAGTCTTATTCCCTTCTTCAAAACAGTTTTCTTATTGAAAAAACTTAAAAATTTGTAGAAAGCTATACTTGCACTCAAAGTTATCAAACCGTAAACTGGATAAAGAAATCTTTCTTCTTTGTGAGGCTGTTGAATAAAGATCGCAATCCATGCGAATAAGGAAGCCCATAATGGCCATAACCTTAAATGGAAAATTCCTAGGATAGCTAAAAGTAAAACGGGCAATGGGAAATTCAAAATCAAATTTAATGGATAGTAGTACCATGGTTCAACACCGAAAATATTCGGACCGGCTTCTTCACTTGCATTAATGACATTATAAAATAAGATGTTCCATGACACAGGAGCAAGCTTTCCGTAAAAGATAGTATCAGTAGCAATGACAGCGAAGGCAGTTAATGAAAAAATTAAACTACAATCGAAGGCTGTTCTAATGGTAGAAATTATTCTATGATGGAAAAGGTAATGTAAGCATAAAGGGACACTCAAGACTAAGACAAACGGCCAACCAAGTATACTGGCCAAGAAGTTGTATGCTAAACTTTTTGTAAAATTCGAAGCAGAACCGGTCGATAGATAGCGCAAAGAGTGTGTAGTGGCACTTACATACAACAACATGGCAACAGCAGATGGCAACAATTCGACAGATGCATGGAACCAACCTGGATTAAATAATTGGAAAATAATCCAGGTGTTCGCAATCTGCAATGCCAAAGTGCTTGCAATTTCACGGTGCAATTTGAATTCCACGATGAAACTAAAAAAGCCTAAACATGCCCTTGTAATAAAAAAGTTCCAGTGGCTTTCCAGTTCAGTAAATTTATCTATAGGATAAAGAATACCATAAAAAGGTAAAAGGAACGCCCATGATCTAATAGAGTATTCGGGAGAGTATTCCCAGGTTTGCTTGCCAAATCCACGTACCAACAAATTCAGTGGTTCCCAATAATTGAATGTTTCATCACAATCTGAAATCAGGGAAAACGTGGGTTGAATATATACTCTTGTTACAAACAACAGTAGCAACAAACTAATGGATACCGCCTTGCAATTCATCGTTCCCTTATATTTGTGCGTTGAGGTGAGAAAGAGTCAATCCAAAACAGTTAGGACTTGAGAACGTTAATCAATACTGATGGCAGAAAGGGTATAAAAACGCTATATTCAAATGTTTAAAGGCACCACTATATGCTTACTAGGAGTAATTTTAGCTTATGTTGACAACACTTGGCGTTGCACAACAGCTCTCATCAAAATTCAATATTGCGTAACGGACTTATTGTTTCGTTTTCTTAGGTAACATAATCCGGGTCGCCCGTCATAGATAATAAAAGTAGGTATATTGGGCAATTATACACGACAAGTATGGGCTTTTAATTCAAGGGATGATTAGTCGTTTAGGTGCGTGATAAACTCTAGCTTTCATCCTATCAATAGCTTAGTTCAACTTACCCTTTTTTGGAAATCTGAACATCCGTTGCTTAGCTTCTAGCAAAACAACACGCGTTGTTTACAGAGAACGTGTTTCAAGTCATCGAAAGGTTAGTAAGCTAGCCACGTTAAGCGGAGCACGCTAAACAAGTGAAAACTATCAGAGGGGCCAGCAGTCTCGATGAATAATAAAAAGACATCAGTAGAACAGCTCATCTCATGCCCTATCTGCTCCAAAAGGGTATTCTTTTCTCAAATCAATTCACATCTTGATACATGTGGCAAAGAAAAGTCAAAATCTGCCAGTAGGCCACAAACTGTGTCAAGTCTTTTGGCAGGTCCGAAAAAGAGGAAACAAAGCTGTACCGAGAAAGTTATAGATCTTGATAAGGACGATGATGAAGCTGTAGCTGTTGTAAAGAATGAGTACGAGAGCATTGAGAATGTTGAAAGCGAAAACAAAAGATTCAAGACAGCACAATCTACAGAACTAGGGACGACAATAGTGAGTCCAACCCTTAATAAAAATCAACAGTATCAGAACGACTATGAAATCAGATGGCTGCAAAAAATAAGCCATTTACCATTGAGTGAAAAACTAAGGCCGAAAGAGTTACGAGAATACGTTGGACAGCAGCATATTCTCTCTCATGAGAATGGTACGCTATACAAATACATAAAACAAGGTACGATTCCATCTATGATACTCTGGGGTCCTCCGGGTGTTGGAAAGACATCGTTAGCTAGACTACTGACGAAGACCGCAACAACTAGTAATAGTGAATCGAAAGCTGGTTCCAAATATTTTATGATTGAAACAAGTGCTACAAAAGCAAACACGCAAGAATTAAGAGGTATATTTGAAAAATCGAAAAAGGAATTTCAATTGACTAAGAGAAGAACTGTACTCTTTATTGATGAAATTCATAGATTCAATAAAGTTCAACAGGACTTATTATTGCCACATGTAGAGAACGGTGATATTGTTTTGATTGGTGCAACGACAGAAAATCCGAGTTTTCAGTTAAATAATGCACTGATTAGTAGATGCTTGATTTTTGTCTTGGAAAAGTTGAATGTCAATGAGCTTTGTATTGTCCTATCGAGGGGTATTGCGTTATTGAATAAATGCAGGAAACAGATTTGGAACGTTGACCGTCCTTTAAAACTATCTAGAAGCATATCGGAATATGTGGTAGATTTGTCTGTGGGTGATACAAGAAGGGCACTAAACATGTTAGAAATGATCGAAGTTTCTACAAGGGAACGTAAATCGGACAATGAAGAATTATCCATCGATGATATACGAGACATAATCAAGAATAACAGCAGCAATGGGTTGAATACCTATTATGATCCAAAGGGCGATAACCACTATGATACGATCTCGGCGTTTCATAAAGCCATCAGAGGAGGGGATGAAAACGCTTCTTTATATTATTTAGCAAGAATGCTGCAAGGCGGAGAAGATCCATTGTATATTGCCAGAAGGATGATTCGAATAGCTTCTGAAGATATCGGACCACGGGATAACTCATTATTGCCTTTGGCTGTCGCAGCGCATGATGCAGTGATGAAAGTTGGTTTACCTGAAGCAGACCTTGCTCTAGCACAGTGTTGTGTTGCTTTGGCCAGAGCACCCAAGTCAGTGGAACTCTACAGGGCTTGGAAAAAGCTCAAGGCCATGATGAACGAAAACATGTATAGTTTGGCGAGCAGTGAAATACCGATGCACATTAGGAATGCGCCAACTAAATTGATGGAGGAGTTAGGATATCATAAAGGTTACAAATACAATCCCGATTACATCAGTGGCATAGTCCAGCAAGAATACTTTCCTGACGAAGTCCTTGAGAAATGTCCAAATAAGGATGATTTGAAGTTTCTGGATGGTAAACACTTGGGAGATAAAAAAGACCCAGATTTGAAAGAGACCAAATAGAAGTATCCACGTACATTTCTGTACATTTACCAATGTGACATCTATATCGACATCATACTTTTGACCGGATAGCGCTTTTGTTTACTCATTTCTACTTTTTGGGGGGTGCTGCTGGCACGTTTTTGTGCAGCATGAGCTGTATAACCTATAAAGTATATAATAAAGGCTTGTACCTTTTTTTTCAGCGCTGGGAAAGTCCCGCGGACGCATCTAGGGGCATGTTATGAAAATGAGAGCTTATAGGAATCTTTATAAGAAGAGCACATTATCCTCGGAACAATTAATCTTTTCCTCAACCCTCACTGTTGGCTAAATAAGAGATAGATCTGGACAATTTGACGTGCGTGAATATGGATAGCAAACGCAAAAAACAGGCCATTACGGGTAGCACAGTATTGATTTTTTTAGTTGCATGCTGTCTTTATACATTATATATCTTAAAATTCGAGAATCCTAATGTAATCCCACCAGCTCTTTTGCTGCCCACCATTAGTACCTTGAAGAAAATTGAGAATGTGATTGACCCCGACCAACGATACGTATTCGTTGGTGATATTCATGGCAATTACGACGAATTCATGGAACTCATCGATGACAAGATTGGAGGGCTGGATGATACGACGATGGTATTACTGGGCGATTTCATCCACAAAGGTCCGGACTCAGACAAGGTGGTCTCGTACATTTTAAGTCATAAGAACCAAATAAAATGTGTTCTAGGTAACCACGAAATATTGGTTATGATGGCCTATTTGAACCCAGACTTCCTAAAGTGGGGAGGGAGCCCCAAATTTATGACACCATTAACGTTCAGTACCGAGGACAAGTTCATACCACAAGACATCTCGAAGATTAGCGAGGCGCACGCTCAATTGGCCCACTCGCTTGGCTTTTCCAAATTGAGCCAGCTGGCTGAACACTGCTCAGTGGCTTTCGAACTGGACTTAGGACTTACTGGCGAGAAACTGTTTGGAGCACACGCAGGGATGCTACCGGGAGACTTCATGAAGCCCCACCAAATCCCCAGCGTGGGCTCTCTCTCGAACATGAAGTTCGTCGATAAGAAACATTGGTCAAGAACATCACGTGAAAAGGAAAATGATGATTACGTCAGGTGGTTCAAATTGTGGGACAAGTACGGAGACCATTTCAGCAATGCTAAAGTATTCTACGGGCACGACGCCTCCATGGGATTGAACCTACGCGAGCAGACCAAGGGCCTCGACACTGCCTGTATAAAGGACCACTTGCTTTCATCCATGGAAGTGAAGTACGATAGAAAGAAGGGGCAGTACGACTATAAACTAATTCAAGTCAAGTGCTCCTAGGTAAAAAAGGAAAAACGAATACATAAAAATACATTATTTATAGAACTTATATGTAAAAGAAAGACATTGCCATTATTATTATTATTAATATTAATATGAATATTAATAATATTATGTAATTTGCATGGCCTGCTGGCGGTGAGAGCGCTACCCGGCCGCGCGTCCTTTTTGAAGCT
Organism: Saccharomyces eubayanus; assembly: GCF_001298625.1. Taxonomy (NCBI): domain Eukaryota; kingdom Fungi; phylum Ascomycota; class Saccharomycetes; order Saccharomycetales; family Saccharomycetaceae; genus Saccharomyces; species Saccharomyces eubayanus. The sequence continues at coordinate 234,293 of NC_030973.1, forward strand.
CTCAAAAGTGGACGAAAAACGAAAACAAAATCGAAAACCGTTTATCGCAAGTGTTTCTCCAACACCCAACATCCAGCACCTAAACACCATCAACACGTTAAGAACAAAACAAACCCATAGCCCTAAAGGTGGTAAACACGAACTGCTGAAGACGCATCCGCACCACACAAGACAAGAATTACGCACCGTTTATCTCACAATGTCCAGCCCAGATGATTTCGAAACTGCACCAGCTGAGTTTGTTGATGCTTTGGATCCGAGCATGGTCGCCGCTGATAATGATCCTACCCCAATCTCTGCGCCATCGGATTCTGCCGCTGATGTGAAAACTAGTCAAGACGTAGAGAACACTGCGGCTATCGAGGATAAAGCTACCGAGACGGAGGGCCAGGTAGAGAGAGAGGAGAAGGTCGGTGATACCACTGAAACTGTTTTGGCGACCGCCACATCTGCTGTTGTTGATGCCGCCGGTGCCGATATTCCAGAAACGACAACTTCGGCTGCTGCTGACGTTGATGCTGACGTTGATGCTGAAGCTGACGTTGATGCTGATGCTGCTGCTACAGACGAGAAGAAGGAACAAGAAAATGCCCCTCCTCTGCTGCACATGAAGTTCTACCTCAATCGTGACGCGGATGCGCATGATTCTTTAAATGACGTAGATCAATTGGCGCGTCTGATCAAGGCAAATGGTGGTGAAGTATTGGACACCAGGCCAAGAGAATCAAAGGAGAACGTTTTCATTGTATCCCCTTACAATCATACCAACCTACCAACGGTGACCCCAACCTATATCAAGGCCTGTTGTCAAAGCAACTCGTTGCTAAACATGGAAAATTACTTGGTCCCTTACGATAACTTTAGAGAAGTCGTCGATAGCAGGTTACAGGACGAGCCCCAGTCTAGTGGCAGAACCGACAGTAACAGCAACGATCCTACTGTGCCCAAAACTGAAAGAGTCTCTGAAAATGCTGAAAATTCCGCCGAAGAATCAAGCAAGGGCAAGGTAATGGTGGACGCGGAGCAACAGGCTAGGCTGCAAGAACAAGCACAATTACTTCGCCAACACGTAAGTAGTAGCACATCAATGGGAGGCGACGGTAATAGTGACTTGGTTCAAATCGAACAGCCTCAGACAGACGCCTCGAATAATAATAATGTTGACGATGGAGACAACGATTTAGCGACACAAGATAACAATGTACAGGGAGATGATGAGGGCAGTGCATCCTTCCAAGCACAAAGACCCATGATGTCAAGAGGCACTTTGCCCTCTCACAACAAAGCTTCTTTTACTGACGAAGAAGACGAGTTTATTTTGGATGTTGTGAGGAAAAATCCAACCAGACGTACTACTCATACCCTCTATGATGAGATATCTCATTATGTGCCCAATCACACAGGAAATTCCATTAGACATAGGTTTAGGGTCTATCTTTCGAAAAGGTTGGAGTATGTTTACGAGGTTGACAAATTTGGTAAATTGGTTAGAGATGACGACGGCAATCTAATCAAGACTAAGGTTTTGCCACCATCAATCAAAAGGAAATTCTCCGCAGATGAAGATTATACTTTGGCAATTGCAGTGAAAAAGCAGTTTTATCGTGATTTGTTTCAAATAGACCCTGATACAGGAAGATCACTAATCACAGATGAAGACACGCCCACCGCTATTGCAAGAAGGAATATGACAATGGACCCAAATCACGTTCCAGGAAATGAACCCAATTTTGCAGCTTACAGGACACAAAGCCGTAGAGGGCCCATAGCACGAGAATTTTTCAAGCATTTTGCTGAAGAGCACGCGACTCACACTGAGAATGCTTGGAGAGACAGATTCAGAAAATTTTTACTTGCTTATGGTATCGATGATTATATTAGCTATTATGAAGCTGAAAAGGCTCAAAATAGAGAACCTGAGCCAATGAAGAACTTAACCAATAGACCCAAGAGGCCAGGCGTGCCCACCCCTGGCAACTATAACTCTGCAGCCAAAAGAGCAAGGACTTATGGCACTCAAAGAAATGCTCAGCCTACAGCCAATGCTGCTTCCGCCAATGCTGCTGCCGCTGCCGCTGCCGCTGCTTCCAATTCTTATGCTATACCAGAAAACGAACTACTAGATGAAGATACCATGAATTTCATTTCTAGTCTGAAAAACGATTTATCTAACATTTCAAACAGTCTGCCCTTTGAGTATCCACATGAAATTGCAGAGGCAATTAGAAGTGACTTTTCGAATGAAGATATATATGATAACATCGATCCCGATACAATAAGCTTCCCACCCAAAATCGCAACTACCGACCTTTTCTTGCCGTTATTTTTCCATTTCGGTAATACAAGACAGTTCATGGACAAGCTTCACGATGTTATCTCAGGAGATTATGAACCTTCGCAGGCTGAAAAGTTAGTACAGGATCTTTGCGATGAAACCGGTATACGTAAAAATTTCAGCACAAGCATATTGACTTGTTTATCCGGAGACTTGATGGTCTTTCCCCGTTATTTCTTAAACATGTTCAAAGATAACGTCAATCCGCCGCCTCATGTCCCGGGTATTTGGACGCATGAAGATGATGAATCACTAAAATCGAACGATCAAGAACAATTAAGAAAACTGGTTAAAAAACATGGTACTGGCAGAATGGAAATGAGGAAAAGATTTTTTGAGAAGGACCTCTTATAACCGAAGATTTTTCCTCGTTGTCATCTTCTATTTTTGTATATTATTTCTGTATCATCTACTTGCGTTTCGTACTTCACTTTTCAATTCAGAATGTATTTTAGGTTAACTTTTGTGTATTTTATTGTTTTAAAATTCTTCGTTCAAATTGTCTTATATCCAAACCTTTATTCGATTCTTTTCCTCGAAATGATGTTAAGCGGAGCCTAGCCTATTGAACATTATTGGTAAAAAAGAAACAATGAATGGAAAAGTAAAAAGTATAAAACAGGAAGAAAGCTTCTCATTTTTAACGTGCTTCCTTCTCTGACGATAGAAGCACTTACCAAGGAAATAGCTAGAACGCACAATGGACAGCGAAGCAAGTGATATAGACATAGAAATATCTGACAGTATCTCTGTTGGAGGTGAAGAATATATAGAGGACGATGATGAATATACAGAAGATTTTGACGATCGGATAGTTGCAAGTAAATCATCTAAACGTGCAGCACGTAAAAGAGAACCAAAAGGGGTAAGAGCGTCGAAACGGATCAGGGACAAAGAACTCACTGACGAGGTTGATGAGGAATTTGACGAGGATGAGGAAGTGCTAAGCCCTTCCAAGAAACGTCATTTACACACCAGGTCAATGGATAAAAGAAAGGTTGGTACTGCTGTGTTTGAAAGTTCTGATATTGAGGATACTAAAACCAATGACGACGTAATGGATGAAAGCAATACAGAAGAAGAAGAGGAAGGTTTAGAAGAAGTGCTAAATGGAGATGAAGATAAGGAGATTGCTGAGAAAGGTGAAGACATAGATTACAATCAAAGTGGCAACGAGCCAAAAAAGGAAGAACAAGACATGGGATCTGGAGACTATGAAGATAACGAGGTCAATATTAGCAAGGAATCAGACGAAATGGAGTCTGTTATGAACGGTAATGGAAATGAAGAGGACGAAGAAGTTGAGGCGACCAAGGAAAGCACAACAGACTCTACTAGGAGTACTACAACTCGAAGTAAGATGTTGATGGATTTATTGGAGGATGGTGGCTCTAAAAAGAAGTTAACAGATGAAGAGATTCAATTAAGAAGAGCTGAAAATGCTCGTAAACGGAAGAACCTGAGTGAGAAGAGATTAGAAGAAGAGAAGCAAGACACAATAAATAAGCTCTTGAAGAAAAGGGCCGGTAAATCTAGAAGTCATCTGCCGAACGAGGATGATAAAAATGATGGCTCCTCAAGTTTTGTAAAGCCGCGTAGGCCTTATAATAGCGACGGTATGACAAGAATTTTAAGGAATTACAAGGAAGATGTATTTTGTATCTTTTAGTAGCAAGATCTGCAAAAATACGTGCAGTTGTTACACGGTATTCGATGTATAACGTTCAAATTGAAATTTTTTTTATTTTAGTAACTTTTATTTAGGTTCGGTGTTAAAGTATCATCCGCGTTTTCAAGTGAAACCATAACGGAACAGGAAAGGTGAACCAACTTAAAGAATTACCGTCATTGAAAACCGCTGAACAATAGATAGCAACAACGTATTAAGTATAAAGGAATTCATGAAAGGATATCCTGGGCACATTGATTGGCCTTCCAATGCAAACATCAAAAGGATGGAGAAGATAAACCCGACTTTGAAGACTATTAAGACCTTACTATACAATGGAGGATTAATTTATGCGTTCTTGTACTCTGTTGTCGTCATGTTCGTCGAACCGATACTGCAAAAGCAGTATTTGCAAAGACACGATTTATCTTTATCGACTTTATTGCATTTGAGGAGATGCATCGCACAACTACAAAAAAAGCTAACGAAGACTCCGGTATCTGCGCTAGGGTACAATGAACATGATAAATATATGGAGAGGTCCACGCAGACGTCAGATGATAATATTATACAGGAGGATAATAGCCATTGGCCAGAAATAAATGTTCAATTGCAAAGCGTGAAGCAGGAATTACAATACTTTAACAAATTTTCAGGCCAAACATCTGAAACCATAGAAGATTTTGTATTCCAAACTAAAATGGTGACTGATCAAGTTCAAGTAACGGATAATTCTCAAATTTTCTCAAATAAGTCAAGAGATATTATTCAGGGTATTCGGGAGATGAAAGGTTGGTTTGTTAATGGTCAAGTGCCAAGGTAATGTCAAAAATTGATGAAATAGCAGGATATTAAAAATGAATGCGGATGCATCCTTCCAGTCAATGAGTGCCGAACCGCAACTCCTCGGTACATTGTAATTAAGATAAAACTAGGAGGTGGTACACAGGAAGCCCATTTTGCTGTACAACGGCTTGAAGTCTTTATGAACAATGGTTCGAATAATATTGTTACATGCTTAGTATTATATATATATATATATGTCTTTATGTACAAGAGGGTTCAATAATACTGTATAAGGTACCTCGAAACTCTTACTGTCTTGAGGATAAATGCTTTAAAAGGTACAGCTTGTTGGTGTTTTTCTTTTCAGGTCTATCATTATTATGTTTAAAATTTCTAGTAGTGTGGACATTTTTTGCTATTAGTTCAGATGCGTTTGGATTGGAACTAACAATAAGTTTTTTGCCACTTATGATCTGGTGGGATGGAAAGTCAGCGCCCTCATTTTTGTCATACATTTCTTTTATTCTCTCTCCTCTCCTCTTCCATCTCTCGTGTGCGTTTTTATTCTCGTCATCACTACGCTTCCAATTAGACTTCAAAATTCTTCTAACGGCTTCAGGAGAAATCTTGAACCGCTCCGCAAAATCAGATGCTGTCATCTCGGGAAAGTTTGATTTCAATAGCCTCAAAGCCTCCATTTGCTCCTGAGATATCTTTTTTGATGGGTTCCATCTTTGGCCTTGAATTTTTTTCCTGACTGCCATTTTCTGTTTCTTCCACTCAGGTATCTCCTTATCGCCATCTCGCACTTTTTCTTCAAATTCCTTGTTGGATAAACTCGATTTATTGATCAACTTGACAATTGCCTTGAATGATGTTCCCTTATTCTCATTGAGCAGTGAGCCGCAGCGCAGGCAATGAAAGGAACGACATGCCATTCGCAGAATATTCATGCCAATTGCAAACCAGGTGATATAGATGGAAAGCAAAGGGATGTAAAAATACTTTATCGAAAATTGAAAAGTAATATGAAAGACTGTATTATTGGCACATTTCACTGGGACTTTTTCATATTCAATGAATATTTTTAACGTCAAATATCAATCAATGTTAAAGATTGCATTTGATCATTATGTACGTTTGTGGGGCATGTTTAGTATTTTTAGTAATCATTTTAAAGTAGGAAGGTCCCTTAAAGGTTGCCACTGGAGAAGCATATAACAACCAAACAAACCTTTCAGAGTTGCTGGATTGAGAAACAAGTGACCCCAGCTTTCCTACACTTGCCGTGTTTAACATTATTTTTAACATCCAATGAACATTTTGAAGAAGTTTATGGATTCCGGGAACAGGCCAGAGCTCATTACCATACCTTCAGGGCAGTTTAATCTTTTGAGGTCAAAGAGTTCACCTAAAGCTGCTTTAGAATGTATCTACAATAATTCTATTCTAAGTGTTCGCAAAGTTGGCAGGTTTGATTACGAATTGGCTGTTTATAGGGTAGAAGATGATAATGAAGCTGGTACAGGAGATGAGTCTGAGAATTTTGAGGATGACAGTATCAGTGTTTTATCCACACAATCTAAAAAAAAGGAAGAGGAGTGGAGCTTTGAAATAACGGATAAAATTATGTTTCACAAGACCTGGGATGAACAAGGAAACATAGCGCTCGTATGGGAGAATTTGGTTGGTGATGAGCAAGATGAAAAGGTTCAATTTGTTGTTGCTACTGATGTTTCGATGTCTGATGTGGAGCAATTTATACAAACTGTTTACCGGTGTCAATATGAAGTAAGATATAAAAAATCCTCTTTCACTGCTTCAGCAGATGACTTGAAGCAGATAGAACACAAATCGGCAAGTCTATTTGTTCAAGATGAGGATGGGACAGACTCAAGTTCAGACGATTTTCAAGATGCTAATGACTTATATTTTGAACAAAAAGAAGACCATGACTTACTGGCAAGAACCCCTTCTCCATTGAGGAGGGTACCTGAAGGAAAAAATCTGTGCTTAATCATGTCTGGTTTATACGTTTATGATCCGATTCAAGAAATGTTTGTTTTACAGGATCCTGCGGTTAAAGTAGCGATTATCGACACTGGGAAATACGAGTTTTGGCTGGCTATAGAAGGTAAAGATACCCGTCTGGGCACCCAAGTTGCTCCGAATATCAACCCTACCTTTGAACTGGCAACAGATGCATTTCTTTTCAATTATACACTACAAAATATTACTCTGTCCTACATGTTGAAGTTCAAGAACTTGGATAAATGTATTCAATTCAGATCTGTTTGGGTAGAATGTCTGTGGATGTCTTTGAACAAAGAAACCTGGAAGGATCTTCCTGATAGGGAGAGAGATTATATTTTAGATTCATCGTCTGTACCATTGGAAAAGCAGTTTGATGATATTTTACACTTGGGTGAGAGTCCTAACGAAAAAAGGAACGAAGAATCAAGTGAAAGTGAAAGTGAAAGTGAAGACGAAGTGGACGGAAAAGAGCACTCCAAAAGAATTGTTTCCTCTGAAGCCTTTGAAGAACCAAAACGTGCAACTTCAAAGGGTAATAGCTCCTTAACAATTGCTTTCAGAAATAATAGATCGTATGTTACAAGAGACAACAAAATTGGTGTATTCAAAACAGATGATGATGATGATTTATTAGAATTTGTTACTGCCATCAAAAATGTTTCTGATTTGGGCGGTAAAAGTATTGATCCTCATAATCCAATGCTGTATATGGAAGATCGTAACCTGATCCTAACTGACGGTCAGAATGAAAATAGGCTCTACAAGATGGATATAGAAAGAGGAAAGGTGGTAGAAGAATGGACTACAGGTGACAAGAATGTTGTTCAATACGGTCCGGCCAAGAAATTCGACCAAATGACACCAGAACAGACAATTGTGGGTGTTTCACAAAAAGGCGTTTTCAAAATAGATCCTAGAATTAGTGGAAAGAATAAAATAGTCGCCGATCAGTCCAAAGACTATGTCGGGAAGTATAACTTTAGTTCCATCGGAACCACAGAGGGTGGTTATATCGCCATCGGCTCAGAAAAGGGTGATATAAAACTGTATGATAGGTTGGGTATTAGAGCAAAGACCGCTATACCTTCACTCAGCCAAGCGGTTAAGTATATCACTATATCAGCTGATGGCAAATGGTTGTTAGCGACTTGCGAGAGTTCTTTGCTTTTAATGGATCTAGAAATCAAGGAGGGCAAAAATGCTGGTAACATTGGATTCTTGAAGTCATTCCCAGCAAGTGAAAATGTCAAAACGTATGTTCTGAAAATACGACCAGAACATTCAGCATCCATATTGACATACACAAAGAAACCCATTAGCTTTACGAAGGCTTCCTTTAACACCGGTATAGGCCAAAGGGAACAAACGATTGTTACCTCGACAGGCCCATATGCAATTTCTTGGTCGTTAAAAGCTATTCTCGAACAAGATGGTAGTAGAAATTATCCATACAGAATTCGTAGATACAACGGCGACGTCGTTGCTGATAATTTCGAATTTGGTTCGGATAAAAAGGTGATAGTTGCTTTGAAAGATGACGTTTCTTTATCGAAAGTGAAATCCTTCAAACAGCCGAGCAAGGGTGTCTTGATGCCAAATTCCTCTCTCCAAGATTTTTATGGCTGATTTTTTCTTTTTCAAATTCTCAAAGCTCTACTTTGAGTGTAATATATAGTGTTTTCTTTTTTTAGATTGGTATGTAATATATATAGTTTCGAATATATAATAATTGTCTTTAATAATTAATAATAGACAGAATGCTAATAACCACGTTGTAATTCTTTTCAAAATCCGTAGTTTTTCGTTTTTAGAGAGTCCGTTTTGAATTGCATACTTTCTCCCTGTTTTATATGACTGTTACATTGGCCGGACATCAAGTTGGTCATTTAAAGCGGTCGCTTAGTTTCCTTCTGAATCCGAAGGTAGATCTCATTTCATCCCAAAATAGAAGACGAAGAGCTTTAAATTTCTGTGTTTGTGTCGGCTTGTAAAGATATTGAGAAGCGGTTGGCTGATCGGTGAAGGGATCTTCCTTAATACCATTCACTTTCCTATATACCTTTCGTACAAACCTGTGGAAACCTGGACTACTCAACAGTTTATAGTAAAACCATTCTTCTAAACTTCTGGGAGGCATACTTGAACTGGTTTGACGAGCATAACCTTGCTGCTAAAATGCCTTCTTGATTTACCCATTTATATCGTTTCAATTTCCGTATTAGTTATTTTTGAAGTATTAGATTTTTTCATTTTTTGGACTCTATCCGAAATCTTTCCAAAATTCATAATTTCCTAACTAAACACAAAGCATTCATAAGGTCTGCACTATCTATACTCTATCAATTTACAAATAACATTATGCCCTTTTCCCACTTACGTGTTTGGGGAATCTTTTATCATTATCTACACATATTCTCCCGACACTACCGTAACTAGAATACGTTCACGTGGTGGCCAGAAATGGCTAGAATCCACAAGTGCCAGGAAAAAAAAATATGTTTCCGGTGACAGCAAGCAACGTACCGTTCTGTAAAGTTGAACACACTGAAGCTTGATCCAGCTTTAACATTTAAAACGCGTGGTATTTATTGCGGAAGATTACCGGCCCGCCGCTAAATGGGAAGACCGCATTTTAGCCGCCGACGATGGGAACAAAGAAACGAATTTAGACCACGTTGAGTGCGTGGCAAAACTATTCTAAAAGAGCAGGGATAAGAGTACGAATCAAAAATGCCCGTCAGAACAGGTAGTGATCACAACATGATTCAGCCACCCAATTTTGATGCGAGCTCGATGAAAATATTGGAGGAGCTCCAGGAAGGGAGGCAATTAACGAATACACAGCATTTTCCAGCACGCACATTATATATAAAATTGGCTCTTGATTATTCTTTCTTTAGGGACAATTTATTGAAATTTCGTGCTCACCTGCATGAAATAAAAGTATTCATAAGAATAAGCTTCGATATCATGTATATTGTGTGCAAGATGGAAAAGGAACTTCTAAGTCTAGTTTATAGTAATGGAATAGTCGATATATGCCTGCCGAGATTTATCTTAAGGGAGGAATTGAAGATTTTTGAAAGCTGCTTTTACACTCATCATGACAACCGCTTGCGTATTCTCCAAGAGGAGTTTTCTCAGCTATTTAAAAAAATCAAAGTCAAAGCTTCCATTCTTTGTTTTAGCATTGAGGAGATGTCCATGACAAATCAGGAAGCACTACCTCAAAGCTCGAGATTATTTGAACTTCTAAAATGTAATAACACAATGCAGAGAGAAGAACTGCAACGGAGAGATTTCATACTCACCAAAGAGGTAAAGTTGAGCAAGACGCAAGTCACCTTCCTGATTGGAAGTAGGGGAACAAGAATAGAAACCTTGAGAAAAGAATCAGGTGCCACCATAAAAATAATACCAATTAGCGAGAAAATGACCATGCAGGAAAGGTTTCATCCTGAAACCGTCCAACAAACCATACTAGTTTCGGGTGATCTGTACTCAGTTGCACTAGCCATTACCAATATTGAATCCGCATTGTTTGCTATAGGACTATAGATGAGAATGACAATGTCGTATGCCACAGTGAGTTTATGACGTATCAGTGGCCCTTTCTGGTAAGGCCACCTTAAGTGCACATCACTCACGACGGAAAAAGAAACGTTGACTTTTTTTCATGTTTTTTTTTTGAGCGACGCAGAGATGAGATAAAAATTTTTTTCCGGCTGCCATCTTCAATAGTATTTTTTTGTCAATCTGACCTACTTTTTCTTACATTTGCTCAGTTCGCACTCTCAATTTATTAATTTTTCTTTTTGAAGAAACCAAGAACCAATAAACTCATCAACAATGGCTGAAGGTGTTTTCCAAGGTGCTATCGGTATCGATTTAGGTACAACCTACTCCTGTGTTGCTACTTACGAATCTTCCGTTGAAATTATTGCCAACGAACAAGGTAACAGAGTCACCCCATCTTTCGTTGCTTTCACTCCAGAAGAAAGATTGATCGGTGATGCTGCCAAGAATCAAGCTGCTTTGAACCCAAGAAACACTGTCTTCGATGCTAAGCGTTTGATTGGTAGAAGATTCGACGACGAATCTGTCCAAAAGGATATGAAGACTTGGCCATTCAAGGTTATCGACGTTGAAGGTAACCCAGTCATTGAAGTCCAATACTTGGAAGAAACTAAGACTTTCTCCCCACAAGAAATTTCCGCCATGGTCTTGACCAAGATGAAGGAAATTGCTGAAGCTAAGATTGGTAAGAAGGTTGAAAAGGCCGTCATTACCGTCCCAGCCTACTTTAACGATGCTCAAAGACAAGCTACTAAGGATGCTGGTTCCATTTCTGGTTTGAACGTTTTGCGTATCATTAACGAACCTACTGCCGCTGCTATTGCTTACGGTCTAGGTGCTGGTAAGTCCGAAAAGGAAAGACATGTTATGATTTTCGATTTGGGTGGTGGTACTTTCGATGTTTCCTTGTTGCACATTGCTGGTGGTGTCTACACTGTTAAATCTACCTCCGGTAACACTCATTTGGGTGGTCAAGATTTCGACACCAACTTGTTGGAACACTTCAAGGCCGAATTCAAGAAGAAGACCGGTTTGGACATCTCCGAAGACGCTAGAGCTTTGAGAAGATTGAGAACTGCTGCTGAAAGAGCTAAGAGAACTTTGTCTTCTGTCACTCAAACCACCGTTGAAGTCGACTCTTTGTTCGATGGTGAAGATTTCGAATCCTCTTTGACTAGAGCTAGATTCGAAGACTTGAACGCCCCAATGTTCAAGTCTACTTTGGAACCTGTTGAACAAGTTTTGAAGGATGCTAAGATTGCTAAGTCTCAAATCGACGAAGTTGTCTTGGTTGGTGGTTCCACCAGAATTCCAAAGGTCCAAAAGTTGTTATCTGACTTCTTTGACGGTAAGCAATTGGAAAAATCTATTAACCCAGATGAAGCTGTTGCTTACGGTGCTGCTGTTCAAGGTGCTATCTTGACCGGTCAATCCACTTCCGATGAAACCAAGGACTTGTTGTTGTTGGATGTTGCTCCATTATCCCTAGGTGTTGGTATGCAAGGTGACATKTTCGGTATCGTTGTCCCAAGAAACACCACYGTTCCAACCATCAAGAGAAGAACTTTCACYACYKKCGGTGACAACCAAACCACCGTGCAATTCCCAGTCTACCAAGGTGAACGTGTTAACTGTAAAGAAAACACTTTGTTGGGTGAATTCGACCTAAGAGGTATCCCAATGATGCCAGCTGGTGAACCAGTCTTGGAAGCTATCTTCGAAGTTGATGCCAACGGTATCTTGAAGGTTACTGCCGTCGAAAAGTCCACTGGTAAGTCTTCTAACATTACCATCTCCAACGCTGTCGGTAGATTATCTTCTGATGAAATTGAAAAGATGGTCAACCAAGCCGAAGAATTCAAGGCTGCTGATGAAGCTTTCGCCAAGAAGCACGAAGCCAGACAAAGATTGGAATCTTACGTTGCTTCCATCGAACAAAACGTCACTGACCCAATCTTGTCYTCCAAGTTGAAGAGAGGCTCCAAGTCCAAGATCGAAGCCGCYTTATCYGAYGCYATGGCCGCTTTGCAAATCGAAGACGCTTCTACTGATGAATTGAGAAAGGCTGAAGTTGGTTTGAAGAGAGTTGTCACCAAGGCCATGTCTTCTCGTTAAGATGCCATTCTGGTTAAGGTTATACTTATATATATTTATCATCTTTTTAATGTCTTAGCTTTTGTATCTTAGATGAAGTTTTAGTTCTGTATATCACAATCAAGATATCATACAATCATAAAAAGTAATTGTATTCTCAATCTTTTCTCGTAGCAACAACTTCTTGGCACACCTTTTTCAGGACGTCCCATCAACGGAACCAGCTTACAAATCTCCTAAGACTAAAACCAAGTAGCCCGCCATCCAGCACGTGGAGAAACAATTCCACTGACTGCACAACGCTGCACAAGACTGCACACTGCGGCGACTCTCAGTCCGTCTTCCAAGCAGCACGAAACGACCGTGTACGAATTCCATTTTTGAACTCGGTTTTGGCCCGCATTCTCCATCTGTGCGCCAAGTGATAATGAGCGGAGGGGCGTAAAGCGTGGGCTTCTACGTGGTTAATTCGGACACCCGCACAGCACAGCCCATCTCAGAAAAGGGGCTGCTAAGCTGGCGTTGGTGGAAAACTCAACCTAGGTGGTGGTTTATAAAGAAGAGCGCGATCTGCTAGACTGGTTTCTCAATGGTCTTCCGAGAAGCGGATCAAACGCGAATCTAATCAAACAAGCAAGATGTCAGCAAACGAATTCTACTCCAGCGGTACACAAGGACAATACAATCAGCCAAACAACCAAGGAAGATCTGGAGGCTCTTATGACAACAACAACAACAACAACAATAACAACGGAAATGAGTACAGTGGCGATAATGCTAATCCTAACGGAGAACGTGGTCTGTTCTCTACCCTTGTAGGCGGCGGTGCCGGTGCGTATGCTGGGTCGAAGGTCTCAAGCAACCATTCCAAGCTAAGTGGTGCACTGGGCGCACTAGGTGGTGCGTTCCTAGCGAACAAGATATCTGATGAGCACAAGCAGCACAATCAGCAGGAGCAATATGGCCAGCAAGGTAACTCTAATTACGGCGGATCCAATCATCACCAGCAACACAATAACAATGGCGGTTTTGGCGGTCGCGAAGAAGGTCAAGGTTTCAGAAGAGAAGGAGGCCAAGGCTTCGAGAGAGGTGACCAACAGCGTTACGGGGGTCCAGGTCCTCAAGGCCCACAAGGATTCGGAGGCCCAGGTACACAGGATTTCGGTGGCCCAGGTCCTCAAGGTTTCGGTGGTCCAGGTCCACAAAGTTTCGGCGGGCCAGGCGGCCAAGGCTTTGGTGGTCCAAACTCGCAAGAATTTGGAGGCCAAAATCACCAAGGATTCAATGGCGGCTCACGCTGGTGAACCGTTAACTGTTAAATGAGATATATATTATTTCTTAACTAGCTAAGCACTTTCAAAACTACATAAAATATACATGAACAGCAATATATGTTTTTTGCGCTCGTATCACATGAGAAACTCAAAATATGGGAAAAAGAAATGTGAAAAAATTAACTAAAATTTTGGCGATGAGGTCCTCTAACCGTGGAGGAATGTGGTAATTGTTATGTATTATCTTCATAAGGTGTAAAAGGCTGTCCACAGAAACTTCAAGAACGAAGAATTACCTAGCGTCACCGTGTTTGTTTCTATTTGAATTTCGCCCTTAACCCATTCATACTCTTCGATCTACTTTTTCCAACTAAACCAAAAATGAAATTGGATACATCTCATATGAGATATTTGACGACGGATGACTTTCGTGTCCTACAAGCCGTCGAACAAGGCTCTAAAAGTCATGAAGTTGTCCCAACTCTCATGATTCACCAGATCTCAGGAATGAGGTCACAATCGGGTACAAACAGGGCCATCAGTGATTTGGCCAAGCTAAGCTTAATCTCCAAAATGAGAAATATCAAATACGACGGTTATAGGCTAACGTACAACGGTATCGATTACTTGGCCTTGAAAACAATGCTGAACAGGAATACTGTTTATTCCGTCGGTAACACGATTGGTGTTGGTAAGGAATCTGACATTTATAAAGTTAGTGATAAGGACGGGAATCCGAGAGTGATAAAGATTCACAGATTGGGTAGAACCTCCTTCCATACTGTCAGGAACAATAGAGATTACTTGAGGAAATCTAATCAAGGTGCGAACTGGATGCATCTTTCGCGCTTAGCCGCTAATAAAGAATATCAGTTTATGTCAATGCTATATTCAAAAGGATTCAAAATCCCTGAACCATTCGATAATTCTCGCCACATTGTTGTGATGGAGCTGATCAATGGTTTCCCAATGAGAAGATTAAGAAAACATAAAAATATACCCAAACTTTATAGCGATCTAATGTGTTTTATTGTTCAGCTAGGTAATAGTGGGCTCATTCATTGTGATTTCAACGAGTTCAATGTTATGATTAAAGATGAATTGGAAGACGAAAATGACTGTGGGTTTGTGGTTATTGATTTCCCACAATGTGTATCTATTCAACACCAAGACGCCGACTACTATTTTCAAAGAGACGTTGATTGTATTCGCCGTTTTTTCAAAAAGAAATTGAAGTATGAACCAAAACCAGACTCATCAATGCTCGATACAGACGGTTTCGGAGATGGTTACAAATACGCCTATCCCGAATTTAAAAGAGATATCAGAAGAACCGACAATTTGGATGAGTTAGTTCAGGCTTCCGGATTTAGCAAGAAACATCCAGGTGATAGGAGTTTAGAAGATGCAGTTGAAAGCATGAGGAACGCTGCTTATAACTCAGATGACGAAGCAGAAGTAGAGGACGAAGTAGATGCAGAAGCAGAAGGCGAGGAGGATGAGGGTGATGATTCAGAGGAGGAGGAGGAATATTATGATTCCGAATCTGGTGATGACAGTTCTGATGATGATAGCGGAGATTCGCAAGAAGAAGAAAATGAACGTATTATAGAGGCGCTTTCTAGCGGTGTTGGAAACCTGAAAATGGATAAATTAGGAAACTATTTACTAGAATAGATTAAGTAGCTGTAAGTAACCAATCATCGAAAAATAACTAAACTAGTCACTTGTAGATATCATTTTTTGAAGATAATTATTCATTAATACATGGAGAAAAGAAATATCTATAAACTCATATATAATTACGAGCCATGCTATGTTGTAGTGTTAGTTCTGGATCAATCGTATTCTACGCCTGATCCCTCCTCCTCATCATCGTTGTCAATTTCGATGGGAATGTCCTCGAGCTCTAAGGTTTCTTTGAATTCTTTATATTGAAGTTCCTGACCCACTTCATTATTTATAAGCATAGTGTTATTATCAGTGTGAGACGCAGTGCGTTCTCTTTCGTTGCCGTTGTCGTCTTCATGGTTATCATCTCCCTCCTCTTCCTCTTCTTCTTCCTCTTCCTCTTCAGCTTCCGTTCCATCCTCTGCGCCATCTGAGAATTCTTGGCCACTACCATCGGAAAGATCACTTTCAGCTTCAAAATTTTGATCATTTTCCTCATCGTCATCGGAGAACATTTCTGTCTTTTTTTCATCTTGCATTTGACGAGTGGCTTCTTGTAAGATAGATGGCTGGTCGGTTTCACCATCAGTTAGCTGCTGAGCTTTATTTTTAGATTTAGCCTTTAATTCCTCAGACATCGATTTATCCTTCATTTGTTTCCTTTTAACGTAATCGTCAATTTTGGCATACTCTGTTTGATCTATCATCGAAAATTCGTACTTTTCACCATCCTTTGTTACTAAAGTGGCGTTGAATGTCAATCTAGTGATGGATGAATATGTTATAGATTCGATATCTGAAGCGTCAAACAATAGGATAGGCTTTTTAAACCCGAATATTATATTATCGGGTAGGAAATATAATGTACCTTCCTTAGTACCTCTATGACATTCCACGTGGAATGAGCTTATCAGTTCTGTATCGGCCGCATTAGTGTTGATAAATGGGTTTGAGATTTTGAAACCTGTCAAGATCGCTTGTTTCCTCATGTACTCAACGCACTTATCGAAATCTATTGCATTGTAGTCGAGAAGTCCTAACTTCTTGAATTGATTCAGTGTGTTCTCTTTATTTAAGGTCATTAACACAGGATCAGAAAATTTGTTGTCTGCACATGCCGTATATGTCATGAAAAGGTATATCAGATTGGGTTTTTCTGGCACTGGCAAGAAAGAAGCCATCTTAATGTTGCTGTTTAGTTGGTAAATGGTCAGTTCTCTATCGTTTCCTTTTAGGAACGTTATTACTGGAGATCCATCAATATTAGAAAGATAGAAAACCAAATCAAGTTTTTTCCTTAGTGGTGACAGTACAGAAACACCTTCTAATTTGAAAATGGTGTTTGCCTCTGAAATCACATCTATTTTAAGTTCATCTGGAGAGCTATGCAACTTGGGCTTTTTATGCTGTCCATTTTTGCGGTTGCTAGTTTCATCCAATGCATAATTATACAATTCTTCGAATGTTTCTAATGAGCTCGGCAATGCCCTCACGACAAGGCCAATTTTCTCGCTAAGAGGCTCCGGCAAATGGTCTAGAAAAGATTTCRACATTAAACTTGTAAAGGTTTTCAAAATGATGCTAGTTCTTTAGGTCTATACTTTTGGATTGATATAAACGTCATAATGCTAATATTTCATTAAATGCACTCTAATAATTATTGAAAAAATCACGACGCGTCAGTTATGTAGCGGGGTAACCCTTGAAAAGAGCAGCATATAAAGGTCAGTTGTATTTAGATTGCTACAATAAACGTTTTTAATTGAACTCTGAAGGAAGAATGTCTTCTCCAGTAAAACAAGAGAATACTGGCAAGGGTAAATGGGACGTCTCATGAATTTTTTCATTAAAGTGCACTAATGATCTTTTGAGGTCATCCGACAAATTCCTTTGTTGAATATTCTCAATCGTTGGCTGGACGATCGTGCCTTTGAAGTCTTCATATGATTTGTGCAGCGCGTCTGAAAGTAACAGCCAGCTTTTTGAAATAGTACCAATTGGGTCCTTCTGGAATTTTTCGATGGTCAGCGTACTTGAGGCACTTGTAATATCATTATCATTCTGGTATTCTCGGGATCTCAAACGGTTCGGAAACCTTTCGCAGTCTTGGAAATTGCGAGTTCCAAGCGCTTTATCCGGTAGTACAAATTCAGCGCCCTCTGAATTGATAATGTTCCCAGATATTTCTTTTAATGCTGGACCTCTATTTTGGTTTATAGCACCATCTGCATACTGCTCGAAGTTATTAAAACCCAAATACATATTCTCGTTTATGTCCTTACCACGGATTTCATTGTTTAACCTTCTCCGATAGCTTTTAGCAAACAAATTATCGTATTTGTCACGTAATGGAGTTCCGTTTTGCATAATACCGTTTTTGGACAGAAAGCAGCCAAATCTAAAATTTCCACTTTTTTCCACCTTCCGGATATCCTTTTCTTCAAAGCTGTCCATTGTGATAGATTTTACATAGAACAAGTTTGCATCTAAACCTCTCAAAAGGTTTGCGCAATTGACACAAATGAATATACCAAAGCTCGAAGAAACAAATTGTGGATTGGCACTCTTGCATTCAAAGCACTTGTTATTGCCTGCGACTTTCTTAGCACATAGCAATCTCTTTCGATTTTCCATATCTCTGCTATTATCAAACAAATGCATCTCCCCTTTTGTTCCTTGTTAATCTGCCTTTCTTTCAATAATCTCCCCCTATACTTCCATAAATCAAAAAAACAATGCCATATAATCTGCAAATAAACAATATTTATTATTATGCGTCTTTTACCTCGACGTCACAAAATCATCGCGGCGACGCCGCGCACGGAGTTTAGCATAACTAAACCCGCAACTATTGGAGTTTGCCAAAAGGTATAAGAACAGCATTCCAAACTGAAGACACCCAAAAACTCATATTAAGATATCTAAACTTAACATTTAGATCTTGAAAAATTAATAACTGGATTTAGAAAACCATGAATACAGGAAATACTCTGGATAGTAAGTTTGTGACCGAAGGTTCGTGGAGGCCTGAGTTATTTAAGGGTAAAGTGGCATTTGTCACTGGCGGTGCTGGAACCATATGCCGAGTGCAAACAGAAGCATTGGTTCTTCTCGGTTGCAAAGCTGCTATTGTTGGAAGAGACCAGGAAAGGACACAGAAAGCTGCAAAAGAGATTTCAGGATTGGTGAAAAACGATGATGCAGTTTTGCCCATCGCAAACGTTGACGTTCGTAATTTTAAACAGATGGAGGATGCCGTTTTGAAGACCGTAAAGAAATTTGGTAGGATAGATTTTGTTATTGCCGGCGCTGCTGGCAATTTTGTCTGCGATTTCGCAAACCTCTCTCCAAATGCCTTCAAATCTGTTATTGACATAGATTTATTAGGGAGTTTCAACACGGCAAAGGCATGCCTAAAGGAACTTAAAAATTCAAAAGGTTCTATTCTTTTCGTCTCTGCTACTTTCCATTATTACGGTGTACCTTTCCAAGGACATGTCGGAGCCGCCAAAGCTGGCATTGATGCCTTGGCTAAGAACCTAGCGGTTGAATTAGGCCCTCTAGGAATACGCTCCAATTGCATTGCTCCAGGTGCTATAGATAACACAGAAGGTATGAAAAGATTGGCCGGAGCCAAGTATAAAGAAAAGGCCCTGGCAAAGATCCCCTTACAAAGGCTTGGATCTACAAGAGACATAGCCGAATCAACCGTCTATATTTTTTCGCCTGCTGCGTCTTACGTCACTGGTACTGTCTTGATTGTCGATGGTGGTATGTGGCATTTAGGAACTTATTTTGGACACGAACTATACCCAGAAACCCTAGTCAAGAGTATGGCATCAAAACTGTAATATGATAGATATTGGGTATTATTATTATATGACACTTTTTATATGCTTTTTGATAGTTATTTGTGTATTTACTAACTTTATATACAACGAGCTTACTACCATTGTTACAATCATGACCTGTATTCCAGCGCTGTCCTCTTCCAGTTCAAAATGAAGATAGGGTTTATGTGCTTGCATTCATTTGGTCGACGCTTTTCTTAAATGCTAACTGGTCACCGGAATAATGAGGATCATTGTCAAAATGCTCAATCTCTGAATGTAATCTTTTGACATTTTTCATATCGATATCCTCTAAATGATTAGAAGCCAATCCGTCTGATGGTATATTTACTGAAACATCATTTTCGCCTTCAAGGCCGTTTTCTAAACTTGAATGCTCTGATTGACTTTCCTCTCCAAATTTCAACATATCTTGAATGAACGGAATATAAGTAGCTCTTCTTAGA
The DNA here is from genome assembly GCF_001298625.1 of Saccharomyces eubayanus. Taxonomy (NCBI): domain Eukaryota; kingdom Fungi; phylum Ascomycota; class Saccharomycetes; order Saccharomycetales; family Saccharomycetaceae; genus Saccharomyces; species Saccharomyces eubayanus. The sequence goes on from NC_030973.1 coordinate 254,029, forward strand.
ATGCTACCATAAGTTTGAACTAAGTATTTGTTTAATATGGTAAAGTTTGTCCGGCTGTTATTTCCATTTGGCTTGGTGATATTACTGCTTTTATTACAAGTACCGTTGCTGTTCTCCCTTCTGTTATGGTCATCGTCTCGATGTATTCTGCACTCCATTATGATAATTCGACAAAAATCTTGAATGCATGAATTTGCAAGATTATTTTTGTCTATGTTCTCCTGGAAGAGTTTGAAAATTGGTGCATACAGATTTTTGGAAATCATGTATCGATGATAGTATTTATCATCAAGACATATGATATTTTTAATACACCTTACCGCTGTTAGCCTTAGTTGCAGTATATGGTTACCTTTGATGAGGTTGCTGACAGAATCTAGTATACCATTTTCTAGTATGAATCTCCTAGACAAAACGCGGTCATGCTCAGTGCAAATAAATGATACCAGCTTTACTAAATGAATCAACAAAAGATCGTCTTTCTGAGTCTTTTTTATTTTACCATTCATTTCTGTCATTTCTGTTGTGGCATCTCTTTTGATTAGTCGCCCAAATAGTATTGGAGCAATTTTATTGTAAAAATTGGTGAAATATTCCATAATTTGAAACTCTGATTCAGACTCTGTTGCGTCTAGATTATTCATATCTTCATTATTGTAGTTGTAATTGTCCAAATTAATTGAATCCGAATTCAATCCATAACCGAAATTTGGGAAGTCTTCAGAGGTATTTTTTGATTCGTTGTTGGATCTACTCATGATATCATACGAACCTTCACCATTACTGAGACATCCTTCTGGGTGAAGCAACGTGTTTAGCGCTTGCACAACTTGTTCGCGTAACCCGGGACTTTTGTCGGTTAAAAGAATCGTTGAAAGTATTAATAATAGCTTGGAGTCAGTGCTGGAGTTGTAATCCTGTGAATTGCTTCGTGTAGAACATTTGTCATCCGGGGCCAATTTGTGTTGTTGTTTGAAAGAGTTTTCATTTTGAACGTTGTGAATCAGCAATATGTCGTGCTCGATGATGGTAATGATAGTATCGGTAGCCAAAATGCGAACGTTACTATCAGTTTCCATGTGAAATGCATAATCTAAGACTTTGAATAGACCCTTTCGGACAAGTGTCTTATAAAACTTGGAACGGTCATGCGCGTCTAAATTAATGGACATTTGAACACATTGTTGGAGTAATCTGATACCGTCTTTACGTTTTTGTACGAACTTTTCTCTCTCTACGGAGCTATCTGGAATGATATCAGTATCATAAAGCTCTATCAGCCTATCTAAGAAAGTCCCCACTTGAAGAAAGTCGATGATGCATGTTTCTAAATCCATTACGATTTCCGAGATTAAATTAAAGTTATGATCGTCCAGAAACCGTACTAGTACCACATCTTTTAAAAACTGCAATCGAAAACATTTTTTCATTATTATTTTTAGGTCTTCGTTTTCAAGTGGAATGACTTCTTTAAAATTGGGCCCCTTTGAACCCAGATATTTTCTATGGTTAGCCTTTGATGTGGGATATTCAGTGTCGTATTCCAGGATACCTACTATTCCCATAATCCTATCATCTTCGACCATTGATTCCAGTATATCCCTTTGATTGTAAAGTATCAAAGTCTTAATAATATTACTTAATAGAAATAAGTCCTTCGGTATTTTTTCTTCTTCTGCTTTATGGAAATGAGAAATTAATGTATCAACGTAGTTCGACTGGAGAATAAATTCTATGGTCTCGTTTTTCAAAAAATCAAAAGAGGTGTTTTCATTCAAGATTCTTAGAGCTTCTAGTAATGTTTGGCCATTTTGCTCAGAGCAATTAGAGGGTAATGTCACGGGGCCTGTTATAATGTCATGAACGGATCCGAGTCCATTGTCGCTAGATTTAACGGTAACCAAAGAAATATTCGATTCTATGTTTCTTTGAACGTGGACGATGAATTCACATAGGGCATCACATCCCATGCTTTCCTCAAAACTCAAGGCTATATCCTTCCCGCCCAAGTCTTTCCAAACGATAAGTGTTTCTTCTTGTCGTTGGTATTCAATATTTCCTTCTAATTTAGATTTTAATAGAGTTTCAGTTGGTGAGTCTTCGTCTGAGACAACAAGATATGCGAGTTTGTTTTCATCTACCTCTCCAATACAAAACCCAGTTCCTGTGTCTTTCCATTCGTTGTTTTCAAGGATGTATACCTTTACTCTTTTGGGCTCAGTGTTAACGGAGACAGTCTGTTCAATATCCTCATCCATCGGGGTTGGAGAAGTCGTTGGTGTACCCGGTAACGACATTGCCAGTAGTAGACGTTGATTTTATATGTTTCAACTAGCACACTTTCTTCTTGACCTCAGATTGAAGGAAAAAACACTTGTACTTATTTATAACTGAACAGAAATGAGTTTTCGATGTATTTTAATACTAACGCAATGCACTCTTTTGTTTTTTTTCGATATGCGCGAGTCTTGAAAACAGCAGAGCCTTTTGCTTTATGTCAAAGGGGACTGATAAGATGCTGTTAACTATGCCACTGTTGCAACCAGTTTATATTTCACAATTCTGGTTATTAACTGCCTTGTAATTGCCCTTTGACAAGTAATGTTGGTCTTCTTCCTTTTTGTTTCTTCTTCGGGTGAAACACCAAAGGAAAAAAAAAAAGCAGATAGAAAAAGAAAAGATGGCGCGTCAGAAAAAGAAACGATACTGTATATCACCTTAGAAGATAACCATGGACAATTATTTGTTCACTAAATATGGTTTATGTAGCATTATAGATTTGCCGGATTTCTGGACATGACAGTTTTAATTACAACTTCAATATCTGGTCGGTGGACTCGTAACCGAAAGGCTCAAATCCGTATTTGTTGGCAAAATCTCGAGGAATGAATCTTCCTCCCACGTAATGAGCTGTGTGCTTTTCTCTGATGTATGTGCTGCACGGTTTGGGAACAGTTAGAGATACAAGAACCGCAGGGTTGATTGCAGGCTGTGAGATTGGACCCTTATCCACGTCCCAACCTGTGGGGACATCTACAGAAACAATGGGAATACGGTCTTGTAATTTACACAGTTCTTCAACGATACTCTTGAATGGCTCTCTCATTGGAGGTTTGTAACTAAAGCCAAAGATTGCGTCCACAATACATAAGGTCTTTTCTGGCTTTAAGTATTCGAGCCAATTTTCCTCATCTTGTGACAATACAGGGACCTTGAAGAAATTTAACTGGTGAACCAGTTGCTTATAGAATTCAGTGCGCTCACTCCTCTTAGGGTAGTAAACAATAGGGTTATAGCCAAAAAGCTTTAAATGTCTTGCACATACAAGACCATCCCCGCCATTATTACCAGGTCCAGCAATAACGAATACGTGTTTGCCCTTCTCTGCTTCAGTCTTGTCCTTCAAAGGAAATTGGCGGCATACAGCCTGTGCAACACTAAACCCAGCCAATTCCATTAATTGCTGTAAAGTGAATCCGATTTGAGGGCCCATCAGCTCCTTGTCGATCTCAGCTGCAAGCTTGGAAGAAACGACTTTCAACGCTGACATTTTTCTCTTTTTAAAAAAACTACTCTACTACTTGAGACTCTTCTCCTGGAGAGTTTAAAAGACCAAAACGCTGGCAAGAATCAAAGTGAATGCCTGGTCTATTATATGATCTTTATTCTTTCTTTTCTTATATATGGATCGTTCATCCTTATTTTCTCCACCCCTTGTTCGCTCGTAACGACAAAAACAACTTAACCAAGATGCCTTGCGGTCAAAATACCTTTCAATGGGATTAAGCAGCAATACAAAGCTCAAAAAGATTGCTTCGAAATCTCAATAAGTTAAACGGTCGACAAGGGCAAGATCTTGTGGATATACTATGTCTCTTAACATGCTAACAACAACAAAAAACGGCTAAATAAGAATAAAGTCAAAATATATATCATTATTTCGTAGTTATATAATAACGTCCGTTCATTATAGAAAGAGTACAAAAACAGTAGATGGTAAGCATCACTGTTAAGAAGTAAGTATATTATTGATCTACACCGAAATCAAAGGAGTAAGAAGAAAAAACATTCGTCACTATTATCGTGTCATCTTTGTAAATCCCTCAACATACTTCTAACACAGCCCATGTCTTCAATTAACATTTTTCTTAGCCACTGAGTCTCTTGACGTTGTAATTCTAATTCCCTCTCCAACTGCATAATTCTTTGCCCCTTCTCAGAAACAATAGAGTCGTAGGCTTCTTTCAAAGGGCGTATTACCGCTTCTGTGTCAATTGGTGCAATATTATTTGGAGGATTTAGGTCAACTTTCATTTGGGTATTGTTTGTGTTTAGATTGGTATCTGTACCGTCATTTATCAAGGCACCATCGCTTGTTGTTATTGGTCTCTGTCTTTTATTTGTGTTTGTTAGTTGTAAGAGTTCTTCAACTGCTTCATCGTCCAACGTATTAACGTCTAGTGAACCCAGTGATCTTCGTTTCCATGAATGTGATCCATTATTGGTCATTGTATTGTAGCCCATGCTACTATTGTTCGCAGCATTTGGATTCAGATCAGCATGACCCAAGCCAAATTCGAATCCCCCTGACCCAGGACTGGTTGGTTGTGTGTAATATCCTGTCAAGGAACGAGAGTTGACGTCTTGTGACAGTGTTTGTAATCGTCTTTGTAACTGCTGAGATAATGAAGGGTCGAATAGCATATTGGTTCCCGGGTTGCTTATCGTTGCGTTGTTAAATGTGCTTGCATCTGCAATGCTATTCCTTTCCTTATTAGCGTTTTTATTGCTTTTCCCATTTTTAGCATTTTTAGCCACTCTGGTACCTCTTTTTTTGGTTCGGCTGGTTGATGCATTCTTGTTCCCATAGTTGTTTTTCATACTATTCGCATTGTTGATGCTACCATTATTCCCATTGATATTCCCATTATTTATTCCTTGTAACTCTGATGGGGAACCCTTAGTAGATGTATTTAAAGAGTTTCCCTTCCTACGTCCTTGAGTTAAAATTTGGCCAGTTTGCGGATCGAACACGGTGAATATACTCATTGAGACTAAACGCCATAACTCGTCATTTTCTAATTCAGTGTCAGACTTAATTTGCCAAAGTCTTTCATCCAACCGGCGGAAATACTTTGCGTAAGGACTGGCCTCAAAGCTTAGTTCTAGCTCTTTGACGATTTGTTGAAACCTTTGATACAGTTCGATTGCCGATTTTGGAGAGGTAGATCTATCATCGATTGAACCTGATGATAGCGTAGCATTATAAAGTTTTGATATTTTGGCAAAAAGTTGAGAATATTGGGCCTGCGTGTAAATTCCATTGGACGCCGTACTAGTGCTCGCGTTGTTCCCGTTGTTAGTGTGATTGCTGGTATTGCTTATGGCAGAGGTGGAACTTGAATTACCATTCGGCGTTGCATTAGCACTGTCTGAGTTGTTTTTCGCCAGAGCATTATTGCCATTGCTAGTAATAATCTCATCGATATTAGGTGTGCCATCAGACCCCACTAACCCTGCTGGATTAGTAATCCCTGTACTAACCATGCCGTTGACCATACCAGACGGGGTATTTGTTGCTGTTTGCGGTGAGTTTGTAACACTTTGTAGAGATGCGCCGCTAATGACTGACTCATTAGAAAGTAAATTGTAAGCTCTGATTATAAATACATCTAACTTCGATTGATGATGCATAATGTGAGTTTAACCTTATCGTCTAATACTCTCTGTGTTCTTGGGTTGCCTTTCAACTTCTTGGTTTGTTTTCCCATTCAGTCTACGGGTGAGAATGTTGGGAAGTTGAATAAAAAATGTGAGCACCTTCGTAGATGCGTTAATGATTGTTGTGTTTAACGGACAACCTCTCCAGTAATCGCGGTATTTGGAGAAGAAATGTCGTGAAAATTTTATTTTGGACAAATTGACGAAAGAAAATAGCAATACGAGGCTGTTACCCGTATGGCATATTAGAGGAATGGTGTGTATTTAAATAAAACCAAGTATATATCAAAAGCGTATTGAGTCAACGACATCCCCCAGACGAGGGCTGTTTCTATTTTACCAATAGCACGCAGTTTCTTATAATAGCATAGAGGTGAAAATATTACATTGAAGTTGATACGGATATATACTTCTATAAAAATGAGTTCTGGAATAAAAGTAAGGTTGATATATAAAAAGATAGAATATCCACAAGTAAAAATACAAAAACTGAAGAAAGGAATAAAAAGTTAGCAACATAAAGAGAGAAAATAGATGCTCTCTTTAAAAGAATTGGTTGAGTTTGACCTTATATAGCACTCGCGCAGTAGAATGACAGTAATCATACTGAAAAAAAATCGATTAAAGTCGTGTGGCTTTTTCTCTATCCTCTCTGCCTCGTCCATATTAAGGGTGAATAATGTGGAATAAGTGGAGTACCAAAAAGAAAAGGATAGGGAGGTTGTGGTAGAGTGGAGTAGATATCCAAATGATAGTAAAAAGAAAAATAGTGGTTTTTGTTCATAGTACAATTCATAATGGACGGAAAGGAAAACAAATTGTGATATATGCACGTTGCAATGTAATGGTAAAAGATATTTTATAGTGGTTGGAGAGAGAGAAATACTATTATTAATATTAGTGAGTTTAGAAAAGTTGTTATAACAAATAGTAAAAGAAAAAAAGAAAATGCGACAAAAAATTATTATTTTATTGTAGTGAAAAAAAAAGAAAGAAAACAATGCACATGATGAGCTACATGTTAAGACAAAAAAAAAAAGCAGTAATTTTTAAAAACTTTCTTTAGTTCTTTATATGGCCGACATCAGAATTGTAGTTTGAAATCATATTTACATTAGGATTTGGGTTATTAGTGCCTCCTCTCCTGCTATTTGGCCCTCTAACACCCAGTGGGTTCTTTGAAAAGCTTAATCTTATACCTCCTTTACTACTTACTGTAGAACGAGGTAATTGTCTACCATACAATTCGGCTAATGCTCTCGTCGCAAAGCTAACATCATCGAATTCAACAAAACACATTGGGCCATGGCTATGACCATTAGATGTGGTATTTTTGTTTCTGAATGACAACCGTCTGAAACCTTCCTGTCCAGAAAATAACTGTCTTAGTTCTTGTTCAGTAGCGTCTGATGGTAAATTCCCGACATAAAGGGTATTACAGGGTGGGTTTTGATCAGCGGGGTTGGCAGGTGGTGGAATTCTCGCCAATAGTGATAAATCAGCCTGAGAGATCGAAGCAGACCCTGTAATATTAGAAGATAATGAGGTAGTGGAATTATTTTTATGTGAATTTCTGCTTGAACTTAGTCTTGCTGGAGGAACTTTTTGAGGGGTACCACTTTGATTCACCGGATACATGTGCTCTGGCTGAGGTTGTTGCATGAATCTGTTTTGCTTTTGTGGCGTGATATTCATATCAGAAGTGTTAACCATATTTGACATATGTTGTGTTTGAGAAGACATCAAACCGTATGGGGGCATTGAATTCGAAGATGAAATGGAAGCGTTCATTGCATTACCCATTTGCATCATCGGTTGTTGAGAGTTGTTGGAAAGTGTGGTGGAGGTGTTTGCGCTGTTGGTAGTTACATTATTGGAAATAGCATTGGCATTTGTACCGTTATTGACAGGTACCGTAGCTGTTGATGCGGCAGAAGGCAAAAAGAATGAAGAACCGTGTTGAGACACTGAAGTGTTTCCCCATTCTAAAGTAGGTGTAGAAGGTTGGGGAGTACTCATATAGCCATTAATGCTGGAAGGTATACCGCTCGTGCCCCATATTTTTTCGTTAATTTCAGTATTATCCCTCAAGAGGAAAGATTGGCCAATGTCAGATGGTTCAACGGACAAATCTTGGTGCGATTGATTAGAGTGTAACCCAACAGCTTGACCTTGTGAAGGTAACGGTACTGAAGAATTCACTTGTTGTTGGTTAGATTGTTGTGGTGAATGTTTCTGAGACGGTTGTTGATGTTGATGATGTTGTTGTTGTTGTTGTTGCTGCGTTTCCTGCTGCTGTTGTTGTTGCTGTTGTTGTTGTTGTTGTTGCTGTTGCTGTTGCTGTTGCTGTTGTTGTTGTTGCTGTTGCTGTTGCTGTTGCTGTTGCTGTTGTTGCTGTTGCTGTTGCTGTTGCTGTTGTTGCTGTTGCTGTTGCTGTTGCTGTTGTTGTTGTTGTTGTTGTTGTTGTTGTTGTTGTTGTTGTGACTGTTGTGGAGTTAGAGGAGAATCATTGGAGAATGGATCACTGAACGAAAATCTTGACCTTTGGGATAATAAACTTGGCCTTTTTATGGCCGAGTTTGGATTATTCAATTTAGAGTTTTCGCTGAAAATATTAGATGACGGGAACGATATTAAGTTTTTTGTTGTCTCGTCTATTATCTCTACGGTAGTCTTATTAGGAAAACTAGGTCCAAAAAGCTCATCTTTGGAATTCAAAATAACAGCATAATTAATCGCTAGATTTAACAATTCAAACTTCGCAATTATGCACACATCGTTTTCGTCTTCCAGAGAAGCGTTAACAAGGCTTGATGAAGGATTTCTTGCTTGTAATTCTATACTTTTCACACCTTCCGCAAGGGCGAAAATTGCATAACACTCTCTAATGGTTATATCCCTAGGTATGTTGGATAGTTGTAAGCAGTAACTGCCCTGAATAGTGTCATTGTTATTAATGTTACTGTTGTTACTTGCCATGTCCTGTGGCATGATGTTATTGCCAAGGGCAAGTGTATTTAGCATAGAGGATATCGCTAAAGGTGAATTTGTGTCATTCAAATACAAATCTCCACTGCCGCTTCCCCTACCGGACGCATCGTGGGCAAGGGCAGAATTGTTCAGATTCAAACTAGAACGATGACTAGGAGAAATATTGTGGGTATTCGTGGTACTCGACACAATATTGTCATTACTGGACGCAAATGACCCGGTTTGTTCAAAATAAACAGAGTTTTGCATGCTGAGAAAAAACTATACTTTGTTTCCTTTGAATTTAATTAATAAAAGCTCTCCTAAAAAGAGGTTCCCCGATAAATATACTTCGCAAAATTTGATGGATAGAAAACGTTCCAAATTAAAATGATGTAGCCGGTTGAGGGAATGCTAGAAAACAAATGGAAATACGGGAAAGAAAGAAATAGGCACGTAATGTCTTGAAGTGTACACGGCTTATTTTCTCTTTTAATGCTGATTGATTGAATAAAGAAAAGACAGAAAGGAAATTGGCACGTAAAAGGTATAGATTCTGGATAAACAACTGTGCGTGAGCAGCGTTTTAAAAGCCTTTTTGTTTAAGAGGACTCTGTTTGTTTGAGGAAGTCCGCTTCAATATAGTGGTCAAAATTGTTTATTCCGGCTTACATGGTCGTGTTTGTTTTTTTCTTTTGACCTCTCTTGCCCGAAAAGGTCCAAAACAACGAGAAAAAACAAGCGATTTGTTACCCCGCCCTGATGCGGGTAACCCAATAATTTAAAATGGAAAGAACAAGAGACACGAAGAGAGAATACATTAGAAAGGTAAACGTACTGAAAGGATTAGCGAGCTTTTAACAGCAGTTCCGTTTTCATTGTTTTATTAAGTAGATAAAAATATTGTTGAGAAATTTTAGTATATTCTTGTAACGAAAGATTAAACTGGGGTTTGGTGGCAACAAGTGGGGAATTCGGACCAGCGGGCCACTTGTTGACCGGTTACCCCGTTGACGGAATGCAGTTGACCCTTCGTGCACAGTAGTTGTAGTCCTGTGATCACACTCTTGACTTTGTTTGAGTATTCTGTCTCTAGCTGGAGAAGTTTTTTACCTCTTTGATTCTGGTCTACTAGGGATGTGGCGGACATTTTGTGATCTTGATCCACCAACGCAATCGAATTGAGCGGAAGCAGTTCGTTGAAGTTGAACTTGTATTTGGGATCTGGAACTGAGGAGATTGTAGTCGCATTACTGATTGTACTACAATTTGACCACCGACGTTCCCATGAGGTGAACTCTGTGTCCTGTAAAAAAGAGGTATTCTCTTTAGTGACGTTAAGAATATTGTCGTTGAAAAGTTCCGACAGCTGGACATTCAAAGKTCCATATGTTTGAATAGCTTGGTCTATCATAATTTTAGTTTCAATTTCCGACTCTATCTCAACATCTGCTCCAGACTGAGATTTCGATTTCAAGCTTTCGTCCGGAAAGTTGTGAGAACCACTTGGCGAATGTGGTTCTTTGAAACGGAACTCCCTTGTTGCTGGTAACTTTTTTTGCTCTTTAAACTTTTTGTCATCTCTTTTGTAGTTATCTTTTTCTGTTTCTTTTGGTTTTTCCTTCTCCCTCTTCGTCATGTTTTTCTTTTTGTTTTTGTTCATCCTCTCCAAGAATTTCTTCCTTTCTTCGTTGAATGTTTTCAGGTTTTCTCTTTCCCTTTTACCATTATCTAGCTGCTCAACATTCCCACCTTTCGATCTGTTCTTGGTTATCTGTTTGTCTTTTGGTAGTTTTCCCTCGCACTTCTTGTAACCTATAATCTGATCTACTTTATTCATTTTGACTAGTAGTTGTTGTTTTCACTTTGTTTAAAATCGATTAGAGAAAAGGGAGGCGATCTTATGTTTTGTGGCATTCTGCTGGGGTACATTTATTTATACGATTGATTCCGGACCAGACGAGAATGCATCGGCGGCTATTCTTGTTGCCGGCACCGCCTCCCCCTCTCCTTTCTCCCTTCGCCGGATGTTGAACATCGGGGTAGGCAACTCTCATCTCACAGCTGACCAGAAGATATATATATTATACGGTTGTTGGGGTACTAACTAATAGAATTGGCCGTTACAACATCACTACATAAAAAAGTATACATAAAATGTTTGAAAAATGGAGAGGAAAGAAGAGGAAGGAAAGAAAAACTAATCTCTTGTACCAAAACTAATTGCGCAAGATTTCGTTTTGGACGTTGGAAATATCAGGATCAGCACTTGTTTCAACCGATGAAGGATCCGCTTTATCTGTAGCGTAGTTTCTTGGCACAGAATGTTGATCATTCATTCCATACAGATAGTTTTTTCTTCCTTCAGTTCTTTGAGTAGCAGATGGAATGTCTGCTGGGGAACCGCGAGTATGAACAGTATACGAAGAAGTGGAATTGTCGCTTGTTTCATCTCTCACCATGTGCTCATTGTAGCTATCTAGAGGGGCCGCTTGGGGATGCATCATGTCCTGGTCGTTAGTGCCGGCACCGAAGGTTGGGATATTGCTCCACGCGTCAATATGGTGAGGCTCACTTCGAGGCGAACCTGCACCTGGAATACGTTGGTCCATAGAACCATCGAAGTGCGGCATAGATGTGTTTTGACAACCAACGGGCAGATTCTTGCTATTCATTCTTGCCTCAGTCATGTTACTGGTATCAAAACTTGCTAAAGTGGACCTTGCGTTATTGTCGCGGTCAGAAACTACCTTATTGGTGACTCTTCCACAACCTGGAATACCGACGGCGCCAGCACCAGTATTTAACGTGGGACCAGAACATTCACTTGGCAGGATACCGGAGTGTTGGTGATGGGGTGAAGAGTGGTTATCGTGATGAGGGTATTCGAGATCGTGTGCCTGGCCACAGCCGGGAACGCCAGCCATTTTTTCTTCTGTCTGCTGCATCTCGGTATCGTCATTGGCGGAATATGCCTGAGCGGATTGACCCAAACCTAGCATTCGGTCATAGGACTTTTCTGTGTGGTATCCAAACCCAGGTTCAGTGGTTTCTTGGTTTTTGTTTGAATCATTACTATTAAGATAAAAAGAGAAATAAATTGAGTTAGTAAGATGCACGTTATGGAGTGAGCGGGTTATGAAACAGTTTCTTTTTACTAAAAGGTGTCATTATATTGTTGACATACAATCATAATATAGTTAGAAAATTAAAGACATTAAAAATCGGGCGAAAAATCAAAATTAGGAAAGATCTGGTATGGTGTATTAATATTAGGGAGAAAGCGGGAGGTGTGGCTGCAATTTATTTTGCAATGGTGACAACGAGGAGGTATTAAACTACGGCGGGCAAATTCTGTTCGGAGTAAACACGTTCTTCCTGAACTTGATCAGGTTCATCGCCCGTAGTGGTGATAGTTCTCTTCTTTGTTCTCAACTTTCTGAAAAATCTGCCGTTACGGGAAGGCTGAGGCTGTTGAACTTCCGGGACGGGGACAGGAGTAGAGACCGCTTCGTTTGCTGGGTACGCGGAGGCATCCGGGGTCGATGTCTGTGAGTCCGTCATCTTAGTGGAAGCGAAACTGCGGTCGTAGATGTACTCATTTCTCTTGTACGTAGCCGCCATGACTGTGGCGCAAACGGCGTTTACTATCAACAAGAACACTGTCGTCCAAATAAGTCCAAAGTTCTTGGGGCCCAGCCTAGCCCCGCGATCCTGGTGGTGAAATGCCTTTACCGCTTTGGCGTAACAACCAGTGTACAGGCAAGCGGAAAGGGTCATGAAGAACAGAGTGATCCAGCTCATCGCCGTCGTCAACGAGGCGGTAGGTCTTGTATACTTGATCAAGCTGACAATAACAGAGACCAACGTGATCAGTAAGAAGAAGAGCGCGATCAAAAGCATTGCCCAGCCCACTCTTGATAGGTAATAATACGTATTTCTGTCGTTCAAAAAGGTGGAGGGCATGAGGGCGGAACTACCAAAATTGTCCCTGGGGGAAAACGGCTGCGCGGCCATCTTGGAAGAGCAGTTTGCAGCCTGGCCACCCTGCCAGCCGCACCAGTTGTAGTTATACCATCTGGTCAAGGAGGGTGCTGAGTTAAAGCCCGACGTGGATGCCTGGAACCAATAAAAATTCTTTAAAACTCCCGTGTTTTTGGCGCCTGCCAATATCAAAAAAAATGTCAACAATGTAGCACCTAGTAGAAAGAAAAGGTTAATAAAAAACACAAACTTTTTGTATGACATTGCTTATTACGAAAATTGAAATGTGTGGGTATATACTTAGTGCTTTATTGTGCTAGAAAGCAATTTCAAAAAATTGTTGTTGTTGCTGTTGCTACTGCTTCTGCTGGTTTACAAATAATTGTTATTATAATTATATAACCCTATAAGGTGGCAAAATTAAGAAAAGAAGTTACCTGTGAACTTCCGCACTCACTCCAAGGGCCCAGCATCTGGTGCATGTTTTTATATTGAAAACAAGGGATGGCAGTGTGGGGGGTCAGGTAAAAGAAGAAGGGGAAGCTCCATCCATCCCTCCGCCAATCCTCTCCTCGCAGGACGTTGTTCAGCGGCAGAAAGCACGAGGGGCCATTGAAGACACACCTACATTCAGGGATACTCTTTACATCGAAAAACCTCCGACCCTTAATAGCGGCTTCGGAGCCATTCTGTTCCTACAACCATGAGTAGAAACAGAAGCTTCTGCTTTCCGCTTAGAGTCGCGCAGCCGCACAGCCGTGCAGCCCAGGGGGCCGCCGCTGTTTCCGTTTCGAGGAGTCAATCAGTACGGTGCGGGGCGGCGACTTTCCCCGTGGTGTAATGTTGCCTTGGGTCGCAGTGACACCGGTGTCACTGTCATATCGCAATGGATGCTCTTTCTTTTGCTATTGTCGTTGCTATTGTCGTTGCTGACGCTTTCTCTAGTTCTTGCAGTTGCATACGTAATTTCAAAATTTGATTTTTCCTTTATTTTCTCATTCTGACTTCCCGCTAATGCGGGTTTTACCAGGATGAAAAAACTACAGATGTGAATGCTTGGCTGTTTAATAGCCAAGAGAAAGGAAGCACATTTGTCAAGCGATGGGGCCTCCGAGAAATTTTAAGCATTCCAGTAAGGGCAAGAAACACAAGAATGAACAGAAGCCATTGATCACGCAAGAAGACTTTTACTTGGCCGCGATCGACTGCGAAGAGCAGGCCGACCGGTGGTTGCTCTCGGACATCAAGAAATGTTTGCGGTTCTATCTGAAGGCCCTGGAGTACTACGAGAACGGGCTTGGTGCTCTAGATTCCACGCCGGAGGGTAAATACAACATTTACTACAACGAGACACGGCTGTTTCTACAGATTTATACGGACTATCTGGCCAACAACGGCTATATCAATATCTTGCAGTATGTGAAAATGGACGACATGCCTGATCTTTCCAGTCTGGTGTTGTCTTTGCCGCAGATCACTCAACGGTTTGAAATCGTTTACGAAACTTTCCCGCAGCAAAGAACGTGGGATCTTCAGTTCAATCTYTTGACGTGCTACCTGACTCTGTTAGAGTCCATGGACGACGTCTCTCAACCCACCGTGTCTTTCGAAGGTTATGACATCTTGAACATGACGAACAAGTATATTGAAATTTTCCAACATCTGGTTGGCTATCTGCTTCAAGAACTACAGAACTGGGGCGATTCTCCGCCGCAGGAAGCCAGTGATGCGGATATCGACTTGCAAAGAGACACCTTGGATGAGGACGCAGAGCGCATTACAAGGGACGGAACCGGGATACGAACCAACGGCCAATCGGAACCACAGGCGGAGACGATGGAAGTGTCCGAACAAGTAACCCCGTCCTCCCTTACTGATGTACTGGTTAACTCCTTGAAGTTCAATCACATTCTGGTGGAACTGCTCGTTGAGTCGAAAATACCTACCGATAAGTGTCCGGAAAAGGAACTCTTGAACCCTGTCCAAGCCAATTTCTTGGAAGACACAACCAACAAGTTTTTCTCACAATTAACCGATATCATAGACTCTATTTCCACTACAATTCCATTGGATCTGAAGGAGATCGGTTTGGTCAAGACTTTGATTCGAGGTTCACAAATTGTGGGCTCTGGTGATCTCGAATCCTTGCAAGGTTTCGTTCTGGAAGCCGCCTCCCTTACCGACTTGCTAGATGACAATGACGTACAGGGCAAGATCGATCTTTCGTTGATCAGGGTAGATATCGTTGAATTTGCCATTTCGTGTCTAAAGGAATGTTCATCGGAGACTGGTTGGAAACTTTCTGGCCTGTTGAATAAAGCCCTTACAGAGACTAGATCACTACTGACAAATCAGAGAAACCACATCATATTTGTGAAAAACCAGAGATTGAACGAGCAACTCAGCCATGTGGTCTTCCAACTCTGCGATGTCTTGGTGAATTCTTCGGATAACGAATTAAGAAGGTACGCTATCAAGCGTGCTAGTGAATCGCAGCAAACTCCCGACGAAGCACGTACTTTAGAAATACTGATGAAGAATGCTAATGTTTTCTTGAGCAATGCGGTTGCTATCTCATCGAAACCTTGTGGCTTACAAGAAACGATCATCGATAAACTGAAAAGAAACTATATTCATAATCAAGCTAAAGAGAGACTGCTTTTCCTACAACACTTAGAACAGAAGTCAAATGTTGGTGGTGATAGCGCTGTTATGTCATCGTCCTCTTCCTCTTTCACGCTTAAGTTTGATGTGCCACCCGATCACCCCTTTTATAGCCACTATTTTTAGTGGATTATGTACATATGTACATATATACAAGCACATGCATTTCGCACATGTGTCAGAATCCTAGTGAAACGTATGTAAATATAAATAGATACATACAGGAAACACACTTCCTTCTGAAACAAAGCCGACACGGGCCCAGCAATCTTTTTTTAGAAATCGCGTGGCTTGGTAATACAATTTTGACGCGACACAGCCATTGGCGTGAAATTTGATCCTCTTGGCCAAATCAGGTATAATGCTTGGTACAAAAAACAGTGTTTGCTTATATATCTCGGGTTCGTTCTCAATATGAGGCTTCAAAAGGTTAGTTTGGTCGTATTCCAGCCCCCGCCAGTGCAAGCTATACTATTTGCTTAAATACACAGTGCCCATTTTCACATCTTTCTTCCTTACCTTCCTCGAAGACATTGCCAAATTGGCATTTAGAAGCTAAGCAAAGACAAGAAAGGAAAAAAAAAAATAACCATGAGTAACCAAAATAACCGATCAAGAAACGAATATCAAGCCCACCCGGAAGATGAGTCTTCCTACGAGCTACAAAACAACCATAGTGGGCTGTTTCAGCCTTCAAATGAAGAATTAATAAACAGAAATCAAAGATACACGAACCATAATACAAGTATGGATTCGTTCACGCCCGTACAATCTTTACAATTCCCAGAACAATCCCGACAAACGGATCTGCAGTACAACAATCCTATTAATAATAACGGTAATGAGCAAGACATTTACGGTGGTTTCGTTAACCACTATCGTCAACGTCCGGTACCAGCAACGGCAGAATATAATGACGTTTTCAACACTAACAACCAGCAACCAGAATCATTACAACACGATCATAATAACAACATCATACCCTCATATCCGCTTCCGTCGATAAACGTGATTCAAACCACCCCAGAACTTATACATAACGGCACACAGCCGATAGAATCCCCCACCGAAAGGCCGTACTTTAACGAAAACGATTACTACTATAACAATAGGAACTCCAGAGCATCTCCGAGTATTGCTTCCAGTGGGGAAGGCTACGCGGATCAAGAAGCTAGACCCATCCTGGATCAACCCGAAAATAACATGAACAATGGCAATATCCCACAATACCATCGCAAGGACGAAAACCTGGCGTATCATAACGGTTATCATGGAGTAGATCCTCAGCAGTACTATGATGATCCGGAAGCTGGCTATATCGATCAAACGGGGGATGACTACCAGATTAACTCATACTTGGGTAGAAACGGCGAGATGGTAGATCCTTATGACTATAACAATCATTTGACGCCTATGGAACGTAGCGGATACTTGCCTGATGATCACAGATCTTTGAATGGTGGAGAGGATGAGGTGGATAGTGTGAAAAGCGGATACTCTCACAGAGACCTTGGTGAATATGACAAGGATGACTTTTCCAGAGATGATGAGTACGACGATTTGAACACTGTCGACAAATTACAATTCCAAGCAAACGGTGTGCCTGCATCATCTTCGGTATCCTCTGCTGGATCTGGAGAATCGAATTTGATAGGCAGTAATGATAACTTAGTTGGAAATAGAATGCTCAAAAGAAGTGGTACTGAAATTAGAAAGTTTAAGCTTTGGAACGGTAATTTCGTCTTCGATTCCCCGATTAGTAAGGCTTTATTGGACCAATACTCAACCACCACAGATAATGCAAGTACCTTACCTAATGAGTTTAAATTCATGAGATATCAAGCTGTGACTTGCGAACCCAACCAACTTGCAGAAAAAAGCTTTACCGTCAGACAGTTAAAGTACTTAACCCCGAGAGAAACAGAATTGATGTTAGTAGTAACGATGTACAATGAGGACCATATCCTGCTAGGAAGAACTTTGAAAGGTGCCATAGATAACGTAAAGTATATGGTAAAAAAAAAAAGATCAAGCACTTGGGGGCCCGACGCATGGAAAAAAATTGTTATTTGTATCATTTCAGATGGTCGGTCTAAGATCAATGAACGTTCTTTGGCATTACTAAGTTCATTAGGTTGTTACCAAGATGGGTTTGCTAAAGACGAAATCAACGAGAAGAAAGTAGCAATGCATGTTTATGAACATACCACAATGATTAATATCTCAGATGTTTCTGACTCAGGTGTATCGTTGGAATGTAATCAAGGCACTGTGCCAATTCAATTATTGTTTTGTTTGAAAGAACAAAACCAAAAAAAGATTAACTCGCATAGATGGGCATTTGAGGGTTTTGCAGAATTATTGCGTCCTAACATTGTCACACTGTTAGATGCAGGTACCATGCCAGGCAAAGACTCAATTTACCAATTGTGGAGAGAATTCAAAAATCCAAACGTTGGTGGTGCATGTGGTGAGATAAGAACTGATTTGGGTAAAAGATTTGTGAAACTTTTGAACCCTTTAGTCGCGTCACAGAATTTTGAATATAAAATGTCCAATATTTTGGACAAAACCACTGAATCTAATTTTGGGTTTATCACTGTCCTGCCTGGGGCATTCTCTGCCTATAAGTTTGAAGCTGTGAGAGGCCAACCGTTACAGAAGTATTTTTATGGTGAAATTATGGAAAATGAAGGTTTCCATTTCTT
The DNA here is from genome assembly GCF_001298625.1 of Saccharomyces eubayanus. Taxonomy (NCBI): domain Eukaryota; kingdom Fungi; phylum Ascomycota; class Saccharomycetes; order Saccharomycetales; family Saccharomycetaceae; genus Saccharomyces; species Saccharomyces eubayanus. Next base: position 272,076 of record NC_030973.1, read on the forward strand.
CTCCTCTAACATGTATCTTGCTGAAGATCGTATTTTATGTTTTGAGGTGGTAACTAAAAAGGACTGTAATTGGATTTTAAAATACTGCAGAAGCTCTTATGCGTCTACAGATGTTCCAGAAAGGGTTCCAGAGTTTATTCTTCAGAGAAGGCGTTGGTTGAATGGTTCGTTTTTCGCGAGTGTTTATTCCTTCTGTCATTTTTACAGAGTTTGGAGCAGTGGCCATAACTTTGGTAGAAAGCTTCTTTTGACAGTTGAATTTGTTTACCTTTTCCTTAACACGTTGATTTCCTGGTTTTCTTTGAGTTCATTTTTCTTGGTCTTCAGAATTTTGACCGTTTCTATCGCATTGTCATATCATTCAGCATTTAACGTATTGTCGGTCATATTTTTATGGCTGTATGGCATTTGCACGTTATCGACATTCATACTTTCATTGGGAAATAAACCTAAAAGTACGGAAAAATTTTATGTCTTAACTTGCGTCATTTTTGCGATAATGATGATCTATATGATATTTTGCAGTATATTCATGAGTGTCAAATCTTTCCAAAATATTCTGAAAACCGATACGATCAGTTTTGAGGGTTTGATTACTACAGAAGCCTTTAGAGATATTGTTATTTCATTGGGTTCCACTTACTGTCTGTACTTGATCAGCTCAATCATTTATTTACAGCCATGGCATATGTTGACAAGTTTTGTGCAATACATTTTGTTAAGCCCTTCGTATATCAATGTTTTGAACATCTATGCATTTTGCAATGTTCATGACTTGTCATGGGGTACAAAGGGTGCAATGGCTGACCCATTGGGTAAAATTAATACTACGGAAGACGGTACATTCAAGATGGAAGTTTTAGTGTCAAGTTCAGAGATTCAAGCAAATTACGATAAATATTTGAAAGTCTTGAACGATTTTGATCCAAAGTCTGAATCGCAATCTAGTGAGCCATCGTTTGGTGAAAAGAAAACCGGCTATTACGCGAACGTTAGATCACTCGTAATTATATTTTGGGTCATAACAAATTTCATCATCGTTGCTGTTGTGTTAGAAACGGGTGGTATTGCGGATTATATTGCCCTGAAATCCATATCAACAAGTGATACTTTAGCAACAGCCAAAACCACAGAAATCCCCTTAATGACAAGTAAAGCGTCGATTTACTTTAATGTAATACTATGGTTGGTGGCATTATCTGCATTGATAAGATTTATTGGTTGTTCATTCTATATGATTGTCAGAGCTTTCAAAAAGATTACATCCCGTTAAATGGGTTTGTTTTTTTTGGTTTAAATGAACAGGTGTGTCGTTAGTTGGTATATAATAAATAATTTAGTTGTGACTATCATATTTTCTAGTGGAAAGTTTTGCTTATAGGTTTTTTTTTAGTAAAGCGATTCGCCATCGATGATATCAACTAAAATGATCTTTAGAGAAAAAACATAAATTATTATTAGTGGCTCAAAAAATAATTACAGTCAAGGAAATTTCGAGTAAACGGAGTTCTTATCACAAAAATAAAGAATACATCTTGTCCTGCTTAATCAAAATATTCAGGCTTTATTTGGTCTTTATTTAGTTTTCAGAAGGCCGCACGCATGCTGCTGATTTAGTTTAGCGATGGTTTACAGCATAATAATTATTCTTGAACAAAGCGAAGCTCGATAAATCATATATCTGTATATAGGTAGGCTCCACAACTCATTGAAAGGAAACGCACTTGCAAATTCATGAATTATCATTTGATTACACAGTCGCATGGTATTACGTTGTACAGCATAAAATTATCCGCCGGCCGGACCTTAGAAACTGTGGCGCTTTTTAAGACGCATCTCAAAAAAACTAGTAACAAAGGAAAAAGAAACAGGTGTGTATAAAAAGTGTATTCGAAACTAGTCTTTAAAAAAGAAACAGAAATTAAAGACTCGAGAAGACCAGAAGGTATCCCAACTGACAGGAGAGATAGAACATTAGTGATGTGTAGATTTTTGATTTTCAAAGGTAAACAGCCAATCCGGCTTTCTCACCTTTTAACGAGACCAGCTCATTCTATTATAAACCAATCATTTGACAGTAGATTACGTTTAGATAGAAGAAGACCAATGAATGGTGACGGATTTGGTGTAGCATACTACCCACTAGACAACGAACTGAGCGAAGACGGCCCATGTCTTTTCAAAGCTATCACGCCGGCATGGAACAATCAAAATCTAAGTACACTAGCAGAAAAGACGAAATCTGATTTAGTCTTTGCCCACGTAAGGGCCTCCACATACGGTGTTTTGTCTGAAACAAATTGCCATCCGTTTACGTATCACAGCTTATGTTTTATGCATAATGGTGGTATATCCAATTTCAAAGGAATCAAGAGAAAATTATTGAATCACATTAAGGACGAATACCTCAATTTTATCCAGGGAAGTACAGATTCCGAGTGTGCATTTGCATTGTTTTTGGATACGCTAGACAAATTAGGCCATGATCCGAAGAAACAAGAGGGCGATTTTGGTAACGTCGCTCTTAGGAAGGCAATGCTACAAACCATTGACTATATCAGGGATTGGACCAAAGAAGCCAACAAGAATGAAGTGCATGTGGATCCATCTTTATTGAACTTTGCTGTAACAGATGGATCTACCGTCATTGTTTCCAGATATATAACATCCAAGACTGACRAGGCAGCATCCTTACATTTCAGCTGTGGTTCCAGTTTTGTAGAGACCTCACCAGGGGAATACAGAGTAGAGAGGCTAGACAGAAATCAAGATGTGATTATGGTTGCATCAGAACCATTGACATTCGAAAGAGGAGATTGGACCGCCCTACCCACCAATAGCATATTGACCATCAAGAAACAGACAATATTGCTGCATCCCATTATCGACGAATATTACCAAGAAGACCCACTATACTTAAGAAGCTCCACGCTGGCAGAAAGCAAAGGGCTTATGGGTTCTATACCGCTCGCAAAGGCTGTGGAAAGAAATGTTCCTCCGTTAGAGAGAGAAGGCCGTACAAGACCTCCAACTGCTGCCACACACATAGCATAAACATACGCGAAGAGAAACTTTACTACCACCACCACCATAAATACGTATACAAATAACGAGCATTAATACATGATAACACAAATATTGCACCTTGCAGTTAATTGGTTGCGCGAAACTACAGACAACGTGCAGCACGTAACCCGACCGGTAACCATGGCAACATTCAGGGTAATGTACACTATGGGTTAACACCCATCCACCCGAGTTTAGTCGGGTGACCTTTTCCGGAAGCGGAAATTTACAAATATCCGGCGGATTCCACAAGGGGAGTGAAAAAAAATACGTAAAATAACCCAGCGATGCGATATTTTTGAACCGTCTTGTTCGAGCGTTTCTTACCGCGGGAACCGGGTTTTTGGCCGTTGAGAGACAAAAAGAAAAAAAATCCGCTTCCGTGCGCCAGTGACAGTCGCCGAAACGAGACAATTTCTCAATTCGTTTGTTTGTGTACTGGTATTTGTTATCTTTCCTATATATATGTTGCCGAGTTTCTCATACCTATTGGTGTTCACTTTTCTTCCTTTTTCTCAGGTGTGTTGTGCGTATCTTTTAGTTTATTGATTACTTTATATATTATAGCTAGTTTTTGGATTGTAGAAAAAGTTTTGCTCTGTTCTTTTTATTTAGAAACAATCTATTTAGGTTAACTTAAACGAGTGAGCTTTAGATAATCTGACTACAAGAAAACCGAGCTTCTTTTTACTTTGTTTCTTTTCTCTTTTTTTCTCTTTTGATTAAAGAATTTTCCTTTAAGGAGTAACTTAAGCATTTAGCTGCACAACAAACACTTTTTTTTTATCTAACTCACACACCTTTAGAATATTAATTTTTCAACCTTCATTCCCAAATACCCCCCAGTACGATATAATTGAAATATGAAGTTTTCCTCAGTTACCGCTATTGCTCTAGCTACTGTTGCCACTGTTGCCATAGCTAAGAAGGGTGAACATGATTTTACTACTACCCTGACTTTGTCCCAGGATGGTACTTTGCTCACCACCACTTCTACTCATACTACTCATAAGTATGGTAAGTTCAACAAGACTTCCAAGACTAAGACTCACCGTACTGGTACTCACAAGTATGGTAAGTTCAACAAGACTTCCAAGACTAAGACTCACCGTACTGGTACTCACAAGTACGGTAAGTTCAACAAGACTTCCAAGACTAAGACTCACCGYACTGGTACTCACAAGTACGGTAAGTTCAACAAGACTTCCAAGACTAAAACCCACCGCACTGGTACTCACAAGTACGGTAAGTTCAACAAGACTTCAAAGTCCAAGACTCCTAACCACACTGGTACCCACAAGTATGGTAAGTTTAACAAGACCAAACATCACCACACCACTTATGGCGTGAACGATAAGGCTGCCGTGAATAACGCTGCCGCTGGTCCATCCAACTTCAACTCCATGAAGTTATTCGGTGTTACCGCTGGTAGCGCTGCCATTGCCGGCGCCTTATTATTGTTATAATAAGCCTTAAACTGGATTTGAGAAGTGGAAGAAATTTATTTTCTTCTTTTTATGTTTTTTTACCCCCCCTTCAGTTAGAAGTAGCATCTTTATTTCGCTACTTCGACTACTATGTGTTTACGTGTGCTTGTGCAAGAGTGAAATTTACTGTGATTGTGCTCTTTTTATTTTTTTTTTTTACAGAAAAAACGAAGAAAAGAGAATTCCGAATGCTACGATTCTAAGAGAGGTACGACTTCTTTTTTCGAAAGGTCTAATGAATGTGTGTGTTTCATTAGCTTGGAAAATAAAGAAAAAATACTGAACTCACTATTGTAGTTTTCTCTTTTTATTACAAATTGAAAGTGGAAGAGAATAAGGGCGAACTTGGTGATTGTGTGTGAAAGCCTTGTTTCATCTTATACCCTTCCCTTTCATTTGAATGCTATACAAGAAAGTGTGCACTTTCTTCTATACTTTTTTCTTTCAATGACTTGTGTGTTTATTACCCTTTAATTAATTACAAAAAATAAACTACGTTTTTACTTTCTAATTGTGAAAATTCCTTTTTTTACATATATAAATGCTTACATATGTGTCAGTTTATTCAAGTTCGTTCATTAGATTCCCTCTTTGCAGCTCCCAATGACGACCGGCTTATTACTAGACCTGTATGCCTTCTCTCTGGCACTAAAACGTATATTTGATTGTTTACACCATTAAGCTGCGCAAAAAAGATCACTTAACTGGTATCGTCATTAATGACATATAATATATATATATATAAATTTATAGACTCAAAACTAACGAGAGAGAATTGTTTATCAAATAGTTACAAATGCTGTTAGTTTCAGTACGGCACTCCCAGTTCCATGGGAATGCTAGAACTACTCTTCCTATTAATGATTTGGCTTGTATTATTTTATCTTCGTTCGACCAAATGTGTATCACTATATACGATTTACGATTTTTTCTTTTCTTTTTTCTTCAAGAGTCGATGGGGAAGGATTGAAAAAGGAAATACAGACCAGATACGAATTTAGTGATTGATCACACTTCACTTGTAATATCAAAACGACTGGCACCTTACGAAAGTCACGACTAACTGAGTAAAAATTACGAAGTAGTAACACCAATAGACCTGTTCTTCTTAATTACATCCTTTGATTTTATTTTTTGAGGTTGAAACTTTTCCTATTAAATTCTTCAGGTGTATTTCGTCATTTATTAAAACGAATTTTCTGAATTTGTATCCTTTCTAATCTTAGAAGTTACCAATCTACACATCAAATTAGATAAAAATGGATACTGGCACTGACTCTTCCACTAGCAAGTTTGTTCCTGAATACAGACGTACCAATTTTAAAAATAAAGGTAGATTTTCTGCTGACGAACTTCGTCGTCGTAGAGATACACAACAAGTTGAACTCAGAAAAGCGAAGAGGGATGAAGCTTTAGCCAAGAGAAGAAACTTTGTTCCACCAACTGATGGTGCCGATTCCGATGAAGAGGATGAGAGCTCCATTTCTGCAGACCAACAATTTTATAGTCAGCTACAACAAGAATTACCACAAATGACGCAACAACTTAACTCTGATGATATGCAAGAACAATTGAGTGCTACTGTCAAATTCAGACAAATTTTGTCCAGAGAACACCGTCCTCCAATTGATATTGTCATCCAAGCTGGTGTGGTTCCAAGATTAGTAGAATTCATGCGTGAAAACCAACCAGAAATGCTACAATTGGAAGCTGCTTGGGCTTTGACTAACATTGCATCAGGTACATCAGCTCAAACAAAGGTCGTTGTGGATGCTGATGCTGTACCACTTTTCATTCAACTATTATATACCGGCTCCGTTGAAGTTAAAGAGCAAGCTATTTGGGCTTTAGGTAACGTCGCTGGTGATTCTACCGATTATAGAGACTATGTTCTACAGTGCAACGCCATGGAGCCAATTCTAGGCCTTTTCAACTCCAATAAACCATCTTTGATCAGAACCGCTACTTGGACTTTATCCAATTTATGTCGAGGTAAAAAACCACAACCAGATTGGTCCGTTGTCTCCCAAGCCTTACCAACTTTAGCAAAATTAATCTATTCAATGGACACTGAAACTTTGGTTGACGCTTGTTGGGCCATATCTTACCTATCCGATGGTCCACAAGAAGCTATTCAAGCTGTAATCGATGTTAGAATTCCAAAGAGATTAGTTGAAWTACTAAGCCACGAATCGACCTTGGTTCAAACTCCTGCTTTAAGAGCTGTGGGTAACATAGTAACTGGTAATGATTTACAGACTCAAGTGGTTATAAATGCTGGTGTCTTATCTGCCTTAAGACTACTACTAAGCTCTCCAAAAGAAAACATAAAGAAAGAAGCATGTTGGACCATCTCTAATATTACGGCAGGTAACACTGAACAAATCCAAGCAGTTATTGATTCGAACTTAATCCCTCCATTGGTCAAACTGTTGGAAGTTGCAGAATATAAAACTAAAAAAGAAGCTTGTTGGGCCATTTCTAATGCCTCCTCAGGTGGTTTGCAAAGACCAGACATCATCAGATATCTAGTATCTCAAGGTTGTATAAAGCCGTTGTGTGATTTGTTAGAAATCGCTGATAACAGAATCATCGAAGTTACTTTAGATGCCCTAGAGAATATCTTAAAGATGGGTGAAGCCGATAAAGAAGCTCGCGGTTTGAATATTAATGAAAATGCTGACTTTATTGAAAAAGCTGGTGGTATGGAAAAGATTTTCAATTGTCAACAAAATGAAAATGATAAGATTTATGAAAAGGCATACAAGATCATTGAAACTTATTTCGGTGAAGAAGAGGATGCTGTAGATGAAACTATGGCTCCACAAAATGCCGGCAATACTTTTGGATTTGGTTCTAATGTTAACCAACAATTCAATTTCAACTAATTGAATGCGATGAAAAAGGTCAATTAAATAGCTTTTGTCTTTAAACAAGTCTTTTTTAACCTGATCTATTATTTTGAGTTTTCTTTCAATGTATGTAAAGAATGCTTCTCAATCTTTCAATTCGCAGCCCTACTACTATACCTAATATACATATTTTTATATATGTATTTTTTTTTCATATGTAAATGGCAAGTATAAACTAATATCTTTACCATCGAGGCCTTTTTTATGTTGCTGGTTTTGTTAATAAGTGTTTTATACATCGCCGAGTTTTCCATTTTTTTGCGGAAGACGCCAAACAGAGAAAAATTGTTAAGACACAAGGAAAAACTAGGAATATCAACATAAACGTCGAGCATAGATAGTGAACTACACCATAAGGGTTCCGTCCAAGACTTCTAAAACAAGCAAAGGTTTTTTTTCTTCCATATTTTAAATTCATGAATGAATGTAACTTCTCCAAAAGACGAGAGTCATAGATTCTCTAAGAAAAAAAGATTAAGTACGAGTGGATCACGATTCCACAAACTGAATGGGCATTCACAAGATATAAGCACATCCGAAGACCGCGATTCAATTGTTTCAAGTAACAYAACTTCAATAATGACTGATGATGTGTCCGACTACGATGGTGGCGGAAAATCGCATACCAATAATTCAGATTCCGATAGTGACGGGAACAACCATACCTTAAAAGAGCAAACCCGTAACAAAAGGGGCAGTGACCACAATCCTTTTCACAGTGGCTCTGGTATTTACCAACGGTATACGCAATTCACCAAAAAAAGAGAATTTCAACCAACGTTTGCAGAAAACGAAAACGTGAGGCACCTGCCGAATGATGACCATGCAAAGAGTGATGAAGACGATAATATCGAAAACGAACTTCAATTTACACCAAGGATCAAAGAACCCAGTATACTCCGATCAAGTTTGTTAAAACAAAGAAACGAATCGTATACGCATAATCCCGTACCGAATGAACCGAAGATTAAATTTAAACCAACCGCCAATAACAAAAGCACCTCACAGAGAAAATCCAGTGCAGTGCTCCGTAAACAGCTGGGGAAACCATTGCCGTTGCCTTATTTGAACGGTTCCAGTGGCATTACAACGTCTGCGTTGCATAGAGACGAAGAATCATTTACAGACGAAGTAGTTCAGAAGAAAAAAGAACTGATAGCATCCAAATGGCACAGACTCCTCTTACATGACAAAAAAATGGTGGAAAAGAAGCTGGAGGGGTTGCGAGAGTATGAACGAAAAAGAATACCGACACAGGGGAGTGGTGTGTCTAATCGTTACCAAGACAATTCGTTCAAAGTATCGACGCCAACAAAGTCATATATGTCTTTGAATAGCACCTCGCTACCCCATATCACTGATATAGAGACCCCCATTAATATCTTCGAGGATGAAGGTAAAATGGAAGCAAATAAAAATGTTTTACACTTTCAAGAGCAAGGGCAGCTGACTTCGTTTCAGAAATTACAGTCTGAGATTGAAACAAACACAAGGAAACTTGATATGATTATAGATTTGTTGAAGGACGATACAGTCGGAAGGGAGGAAAAAAAAGTGGCGGATCACGGCAATGTAACTTTGGGACCGGAAAGTGACAAAGGGTGGTGGGATAGCATGATGATGATGTGTAAAGAACTAAGAAATATTATCAAAAAATACAAGGAATATTTCCTATGGACAATCTGTATTTTAATTTTGTTGTACTGCAACATATATGTGTATTATAAATTCTAAAAGCGTGTAAGTGAATAGAAAAACATTGAATTTCAATAATGAGGGCAAGTCGCTGCCGTTCTTTTTCTATATGTATGTATTCTAACTTTGCGTGCGTATATGCTGTTTTTTTGTTTTTTTTTGACTGAAGCGAGAAAAGGCGATGATGGCGTGACTTTTTGAAACAGAGTGATAGATTAACAAAGTACACAATAAACGCTAATGACAAAAACAGCAATGGGAGTATGGAGAATGGAGAAAACCACAGCGGGATAGATATAACTCCCTATTGTGACACCGGTGAAGTGTTCGAGGCCGACAGGATACGAGAAGTATGGGAAAGGGAAGATAAAGAATGGCTGCAAAAGACCAAAAACGATGCCAGTGGATATGCATACCCGGCACTGGGCAAATCGCCGTATATTGGTGAGACGAGTGATGGCAGGATGGAAAAGAAGGTTCTGTGTCAAGACATATTTTGGTCATGCGACGGTACCTCGCTTGTTTCTGTACATAACGATTTTGGCATTAGGCAGTATTTAATACCGGAGGAAAACGATGGCGACAACAAAAACAAAGAACTACTGCTTCTACTGCCGTTCAGTAGATTCTTCAAGAACCAATCCATTGTTTCGTGTGCAGTACACCCACTCTACTCGCTTTATGATGAACCGTCGGGCGGAGTGGCTACCGACAAAATCGCGATTGGAAGCAAGAACTTTCCTTTGCAGCTGTACTCCGTGATGGACGGACAATGCGTTGCGACCTTCGACACGACGAACGAAATGAATGGAGAATACGAGACTGCGTACAGCGTGAAAATCGATACCGAAGCGCATATCTATACCGGCTCGCACCGAAACAAAGTGGCCATATACGACATGCACCGGCGGGAAGCCGTGTGGATGCACCGCAGCAGCAAGAAAGCGAGCAAGGGAAGGCACAGCATTATCTCGTGTTTTGAAGAGCAGCCAGCGGGAGCGGCTGCTCTTCCAAGAGGACCCTTGCTGTGCGGTAGCTACGCTAATGAACTGTTCCTAGTGGACCCCCGCCACCAGCAGCCGGTAGCGATAAGCCGCAGTGGCCAGAAGGCGGCCATGGGCGTCATCCAGATCCTCACTAGCGACAACGGGCGGTACGTGTATGTCGCTAGACGCAACAGCGATAAGATCAGTGTCTACGACCGCCGGGACCTGCAGCGCGAGGTGAGCCTGCTGGCGCTGCCCTTCCGCGTCCGCCAAGACTCTGCCAAGTTCAAAGCATGCGTGGATGCGACACACGGGCTGAGTATGGGTACTCCGTGGGGGGCCGTGCTGAATTGGGGCCACGACCTGGTGGAGTTCGGAGGAGTCTCCCCGCATCAGCGAAGTGAAGAACAGGCTGTAGCTTCCCTTCCGCCAGAGTCAGAATGGAGCACTGGTCCCGAGTCCATGGGATTTACCACGACGGTGGTGAAGAGTTGTCCTACAGAGCCCGGTCTCTTGGCGCTGGCCCACGGGGGCACGATCTCACTGGGCAGGCTCAGCGGCTAAACGGCAAAACGGCATGGTGCCCGCCATGGGGATCACCCGGCTGCGTTTTGCCAATGGATGCGCAAAAGAAATGAGGGAGATTTGTTCCCCCAGACACCGCTCTCTTTGTTTTCACTTGCCTTATGCCGCCAAAAAATTTTTTTTCGCATCGAAGAAATCCCCAAAAAGAAATGAAGAAAAAAAGTTCTTGTTTTATATAGCATCAGTACCATAAGGTAAAACATCCTTTTAGAGCATTGAAAAAGGCCCCAACCACCCCTCTTTTGTCTCTTTTGTCTCTTTTGTAGAAGTTGATAGATACCGTATAGTGTACATAGGGGCATGCATAGAGTCTGAAGTTACATCTGTTCTGTACTGCGCATAAAAAAACTTAAAGAATAGTTCACGGGATAGTTGCCACATAGTGCCCGTAAATCCCGTTTCAGCTGGAAAACAACCACAAACAACGAACGATGACTACTCAAGAATCGATCAAGCCTTTGGTCGACAGAATCTTATCGAACCCTCTGCAGTTTAGTGCTGCAATGATCTCTAAGAAATCAAAGAATAATAATAATAATGGTACTACCGCCGCGCCGCAAAATAGCTCGTACATCGTGATAGGGAAGCAGCATAATAATAGCAGTTCTGGCGGCACCACTATTGCAACTTCTAATGGCGGCCAAGCACAACCCGATGGGTCGATGGAAAAGTCTAAAAATGAAAATAAGCCTGATGCCGCTCCCAAATCGATGGCCGAAGCTTTGTTACTATATACTTCTAAGAATAGTAACAGCGGTAATAATGTTGCCGCTGTGAAAAGGCCAGCGGAGCTTTCTACGGAGCTTTCTACGGAACCTCCCACTTCTGCTTCTGCCTCGGAAGATGAGAAAGAAGTTGAGAAGGAAGACGAGAAAGAAGAACAGGTCCATGAAGAAGAAGAAGAAGGAGAAGGAGAGGTATTTCACGAGGCAAGGGATTATCTAGAGCCTGAAAATGCCCACATAAACGATGACGAAGACATTGGTGAAGACATCGGTGAAGACATCGGTGAAGATTTTGGCTTGCCTGTAGCTACCGTTGATGGAGAAGAGGAAAAGGGTACGCTTTCTGGCACCAATGAAGCGGACGATGATGATGAAGACATGGATTATGATTCCACTGCCATGGAGAAGGAGCTCCCTGAAGAAGAAGAAGAAGGAGGAGAAGGAGGAGAAAGCGATTCTAGCTCTGCAATTTCCGAAGATGAGAAAAAGGATCTACGCAAAGATTTGATAGAGGCTAATACAGAAAACGTAAAGCAAGGCGAAACGCAAAACAACGACGCGGAAGCAAGTAAGATCGTAACTCCAAAAGGAGAACAAGAAGAGGAAGAGGAAGAGGAAGAAGAAGAAGAATTAAAACATAAACCAAGATCAGTTACCCCACCAACTACGATATCAGATCTGTCGAACTTTTACCAATTTAATGAAAATATCAACGATCACGGGTCCTTGAATTCTAGTAAAATCATCAAGAATTGGGGTGACCAATTCACTACTTTGAAACCTCGTGGCCTATTAAACCATGGTGTTACTTGTTATACAAATGCCGCAGTGCAAGCCATGTTACATATCCCTTCCATTCAACATTATCTGTTTGACATTCTTTTAGGAAAGTACGACAGCACCATCTCAAAAAGCTCTGTTTCCTACACTCTAGCCGAAACGAGCAAGAAAATGTGGTCACCGATCTCGAAAAATCCTAAAAAAAGCCCTTCAGCCTCTTACATCAATCCGAAATATTTAATATCCAGACTAGATGATATCAACTGTATGATGAGCGAATGGCAGCAGGAAGATTCTCATGAATATTTCATGTCACTGATGTCAAGATTACAAGAAGATTCCGTCCCCAAGGGGCATAAGCTAATAGAATCGATAATCTATGACATATTTGGCGGTCTTTTAAAGCAAATCGTCACTTGCAAATCTTGCGGCAGTATATCCAAAACGGAACAACCCTTTTACGATCTATCGTTGCATTTGAAGGGTAAGAAAAAGCTGGATTCAGATTCAGATTTGTTGGATGGTAGCAGTAATAATGCTTCCACCGCCAGCTTTACTTCCAACGCCACCACTGCACAATCATCAGCCTCTTCTGCTGCTCCCAATCTGAATACCACTACTCCAGGCTCTGCAGCCGGCAATTTAAGTTCAGTCAATCGTAGGTTCTCCATTGAGAAGTCAATCAGAGATTTCTTCAATCCTGAATTGATTAAGGTTGACAAGGAACAAAAGGGTTATGTTTGTGAAAAATGTCACAAGACTACAAACGCTGTCAAGCACAACTCGATCATAAGAGCACCAGAGACTTTACTTGTACATTTGAAAAAATTTAGATTCAACGGTACTTCGTCATCCAAGATGAAGCAAGCCGTTTCATATCCGATGTTTTTAGATTTAACAGAATACTGTGACGATAAAGATTTACCTGTCAAGTACCAACTATTAAGCGTGGTCGTCCATGAAGGTCGTTCTCTCTCTTCCGGTCATTATATTGCCCACTGTAAACAACCAGAGGGTACTTGGGCTACTTACGATGATGAATATATTAATAAAATTTCTGAAAGAGACGTGCTGAAAGAGCCTAACGCCTATTATCTCTTGTATACGAGGCTAACTCCCAAGGTGATTTCGTTGCCACTAGCAAAGTCTACAATGACGGCCGACAATATTACTTCGTCCAAATCCAAACAAGAACAAGCATCCAGCGAATCAAATAAACGTCCATTAAAGATTAACAGTAAGAAAAATAACCGGAAAAAATGGAAAAAGAATAAGAAAAGGAAGTTCTCTAAATAATCTATTTTTCTTTTCTCTCCTTTTCTTCTTATACGCATTTTTTATTAGCATCTTATTCTCATTTTTTTCACTCGACATATACATACAAGCATATATATGTATATCGATAACCCATCTTTATTCAAGTTAAGGAACTACTTTAGGGGGGAATCCAATGGCACAATCACTTTTTTTCTGCAGTTTCGAAAAATGATCACTAATTGCGCCTAACGCTGAACCAGAGTAATTCAAATTTTAAAACTTATATACATATTTACAGAATGATCAATAAAACAAACTACACGGTTCCTTTAATATTTAGGTACTAAGAAAATGTGCCTTTCTTTCCTTGATTATACTTTAGTTTTCTAATCAAGGCATGATTTTGATGCCCATACTTTTCGCAACACCGATTATTGACTTAACGATACCTTCCATCTCCAACAGGCTATGCATTTCATCACTCTTTTTTATCTTGGCTATTTCGTAAACATGTTTCAACGATAGTTCTCCCAAAATACGAGGTGGTCCCTTAACGGGAGCACCGGTTAATGTCGTACTTACGTTAGGTTGTCCGTGTCCCTTCTCCAACTTAAGAGCCTTTAATAATAAATAACCGGTGGGTGGAGATTTCATTTCAAATGTGAACGTCCTATCTGGTTTTATCGTAATTAGTACGGGAACTGGCACGCCTGGTTGATAATTTGCCGATCTTGCATTAAATTCCTTACAGAAGTCAATCGCTTTTATACCTTTGGAACCCAGCGCCGGCCCCACGGGTGGTGATGGTGCTGCTTGACCTGCTCCTACTATCAGCTTCACTATTACGTTTTTGGCTGCCTGTGACATTATGGATATCCAATCGTTCTGTACAAGGTACGACAGTCGAAATACAAAAATGAGAATAAATTTGAAAAGCTTTGATATCGATCCAAAAAGCTAAACTATCTCTCCCTTTTGTTATAGTCTCATTATAAATTGTAGCGTTTCTGGTCGTGAAATTTCAAGGTACGTTACACAAATAAATATATAAGTTGATGATTTATCGAAATGAAGGTTACCCGCATGCTCATAAGCATCAAAAGACGTTACCTCTCACTAAATCACACCGATGACATATATATTGAGCTTCTCACATTTTGAGGAAAATGGTAAAATATAAAAAGGATGTCTATCAATTTTGTCTTTTGAGTACAGTACAAAAGTAGGAGGAAGTGTAATAGGAAAAATAAATATAGTAACGTATCTTAGCATATACTCAAACAACATTGAAAAGAAATAAGCTTATATACAAATGCTTGAAAAATTGTAAAAGCTTAGACGCTTACTTGCTAGTTGTTTTGTTTATCCTTTTTCTTTTTCTTTTCTAAACCTGCAATATGCGCTTCACTTTGATCAACTTGCGTGTGATGGTGGTCATCTCCTTCAACCACTTTGAACGCTAGGCCATCTTCAACCATTCGACACATGCTAATGCTACGAATCCAAGGGTCCTCCATAATTTCATCAATGTTTCCTCTACATGCAGGTGCCAGGTCAATCATGCGGCTGATAATATGCTGCGTTTCTTCTGGCAATGAATGCAATAGTCGTTGTGGTCCAATATTAACATTATTGGGATCTGATACATTATTTGAAGAGCCCTCAGATTTCTTTTTTTCTGGAGAGTGCGACTCGTCATAAGAAGGTGGATCAGGAGTTCTCGTTACCAAGCTACTCAAGGAGTCACAATCACGCCCTGAACAGAATAGTTTAAAGGAGTTATCTCTCAATTTAGGGATTTTCCATGGAAATTTCTTTAATATCATGCAGGCGAAGATAATTGCTGAAGACCAAATATCTACGGGACGTGGATCATACTTTGCAAAAATACAAACTTCAGGTGCCAAATATGGATCACTACCGACAATTCCACTTGCTTCCACAAGATTCTTTGAAAATGGATATGAAAATACCACAGCTGCACCGAAATCAATTAATTTYACCACACCTTTTTCATTTATAACACAATTATCTAGCTTTAAATCTCTATGAGCTAAGCCGATACTATGCAAATATTGCACACCAGTAAGGATCTGCTTAAAGCAGCAACAAATCTCCTCGTACGACATCTTATTACTCATAACAATAGCAAACAAATCGTATTCACAGTATTCCATTACTTGTAAAATTCTATCATTTTCATATACAATTTCGATTGTCTCAATAATATTGGGATGATTTAAAGTCGTACCAATACAGTACTCAGAGGTAATCTTCTTAACATAGTCTCTTTTTGATTCATTTTCAAATTTAGTTCTAAATTCCTTTACTGCAAAAATTTGGTTATCTACGATTCTTTGAACTAATTTGACGGAACCACCTGCTCCAGCACCTAAATCTTCTCCCGTCTTGACGTATCTCTTTGAAAACGGAACAGCAGAACCATGTGCGTGAGAATAAATAGTGTCCCCATTTCCATTATAGCTGTTAGAGGAAGGATAGTTTCCTGCTGCAAAATGAGATGATGAATGAGAATGCGATGGAACAGCCATCCCGGTAGACACAGGAGATCCATTTGGAATAGCGTTGTTATTGTTCGAGGACAGATTACTGCTAGAGCTCTTTTTGAAGAATCTTTTTAAATCACCGATGGAAGAATGTTGCGATCTTGGAACGCTTTGGCTTGGGGGTAAATGGTCATGAACAGAAGATGGAGAGCCGTACAAGTTATCTGTGTAGGAACCAGTTGGTTGCCTCGATACAGAATAAATACTACTTTGTCTTGCACGAATCGGTTTAGGTATAGCAGTTGAGCCATTTGCAACATTAGAATTTTTAATACTCGTGGATGGACCATTAGAATTGGCGGGGTATGTCATGCCAGCAGAGTTTGGGTTTGAGGATTCTTTTGAGTTTTTAGAAAAGAAAAGATTTCCCAGTTGTGAAGAAAATGAACCTGAACGTGAAATAGACCTTGCTTGGGTAGCAGTGGTATTGTTGTTGTTGTCCATCGATGCTTTCTGAAGTTTTTGTTTGGAAATAATGAAGCGGGGCTCGACACTATCTACTTTTGGGGAAGATATAACATTAGAATCGATCGCAGAAATATTACTGGGCAAACCGCCTGCATATGTTTCGAGCCATGATGAAGACAAAGAGGAGCTGTTGCTATTCGAGCTGTTGTTGTCTTTGTTAGAATTTGGGACAGAGTAAGGAATACTYGAAGACAATGAAGGAATGACCTTTCCCGAAGTGTGTGAAGTAGCGGATAGTCTACTCGTGATTCTATTTTGTGGGGCAAGAGAAGAACCACCATACGAGGAAAGTCCAGCAGCCCCCTGGTCATTTATCAAAGACCCAAATCTATCTTTACTTTGTGCACTTGTGCCATATAATGAGGCAGTGTGGGCAAAATTGGAATTAAGAAAACTGGAAGAAAACTGATTTCTTTCGTCTAGTGAAGAACCGGCCGTTGATGACGAATCTTCCTCCGAGTATATTTGTGTAACCGTTGTAACGCTTCCAGGAACTGGCATAGTGGCCCTGTTACGTTCTCCATTGCTGCTGTTACTATCGCTTGCAATGTGACTACTACTCTTATTCCTTGTCTGAGCGTCAAGAGGATGTGACTCGGGCGTTGTGGTCAATGTATCAGCAGAAGTTCTCGGTGACGAATTTGAGGCTTCGTTTTTTCGTTTTTCCTGCAATAGTCTGGTTAATGACGACATCTTACTTGTATGCTGCTTTCCCTTTGAATTGCAATAGATAAGGACTGTGAAAGAATTTAAAAGTAGGAGGAAAAGTTAATAATAACAATGATGTACGGCAAATATCTTTAGCTTGTATCTGATAGTGTTTAGTTCAAAATGGTATGAGTCAAACTCTTATATTCTCTTAGTAGCACAAGACCTTTAGTTGTTACCGATTACTACCAGGTACGCCACCAACTAAACCGGAATTAACCAAGACAATACTGTTAAAGGTGGCCCAAGTAAGCTCTGAGATAAGCTATAAGGGTAGAAAAGATGGTATGCGTCATTGATAACGAAATTCCGTGCCAGATGATAGACCACTGACGACGAAATTAAAGATCCCAAAAAATATATATTTGTTACTATCTACACATACAGATTTATACAAAAAATGTCATTTTAAGTGAGGTTACTATACAACATGTCATGTATACCGTCTACAGCTTGTCGAGTACGTGTTGATGCTCCTCGTATAGCTTTTCGTGCATACCACGTAATTCTTTGTAGGCGTGAGTTAGTGCCTCCACGTTAGCTTTGAGTTCAGTAATCTCTTCATCTTTAGCGGTTTGATCGTCAAAAGATGAGACAGCGTCCGTTTCTGTACCAACCACTTTCACGTCACTTGAAATCCTGCCCATATGTGCGAACATGGACTCTTGGGACTTGATATGTTCCAAATAGCCATTAAAGTCGTTCAATGGTAACGCTAAACTAGGATCTGCCTCGGTTTCTGGCTCTCCTATCTGATACCAAATATCGTGCGAGAGGCTTTTGTTTTGATTATCAAATATAACCCTTTGTAGATTTGGTATCTTTAGAGAGTTATTGCCATTACTACCGCTGGTATGTTTTCCTGTAGTTGCTCCTTCAAACAGTTGGTCGCCACTTTCAGTTCTGTAAGGATTTACTAGAATATTAGTCACTTCCCCGACAGAAGCCTGTGACGTGGTCAAGGTTTGAATGGTTCTAATGATCTGTTTCGAGTATATTTCCGCAATGGAAACTTTCCCCTCAGTGTCACCGATCATAAGTAACGTACCATCCATTGATATTTCGAGACACGACACGTTAGAATCCAAAAGCTTATCGCAAACCAGCTGACCTATTGAATATAATGAATCCAAATCTTGATTTTCGCCACCAGTTACTAAACTGCGTTGTACCAATGAAAAGACTCTACCTTTTTGAATAGTGTTCATTCCTGTAGATTGTAACAGATTAACAATGGTGTTCCCCTTTAACTTATAGAACAAATTTAGTGCAAAACAGCCATCGGCAGTCCCAATATAACATGCCCTATCAGCAGGATCGAGGGATATAGATTTAATGGCAAAAGGTAATGTAAATGTAGCGAGCAATCTAGGCGCTTTGCCGATACTAACTTCATTACCGTCTTCTTCTTGCTTTTTTTGCTTCTTTTTAGAACCTATTAGACTCAAATCGTAGCATCTCATGGTAGCATCTTGAGATACCGTGAATAGTTTTGTACCAGCACAAGATAAAAATTTTCCCTGACTGGTAGAAACTTGGAAGTCTGTAACAGGTAAAGTATGATCATGAAGAATGCAGATAGGCTTAGGCTCGTCATTCGATGCCGATACCAAATCGACTGTTTGCCATATAATAACTCTCGAATCGTTACCTGAAGTGACAATATACTTCCCGTTTAAAATCGACTTAATCTTGGTGATACTTTGATAGTGTGCCATCGGCTTCACATTCAATAAAATCCCCGAATTCAACTCCCATATGTACAGTTTACCCGATTCGGTGGAACCAAGCAACAGGTACGGAAGATTGAACTCTGGCAAGTTGTGGTTTACACCATGGATACGGTCGTACTGTACACCGGTATTTTGAACCACTTCTAGACATTTTAAAACTTCAGGTAATGGTAGGCGCTGTTCTACAGACTCTCTCTTGAATGAACCTGACATGTTGTAAACATTGATCAATGCCTTTTGTGCTTGAGCAACGAATAAGTACTTGCTGCCCACTTGGACACAACTATTTCTAGATTGGGTAGAACATTGTCTCAAATTTACTTGTTCGAATGAGTGCACAGAGGATATTGTCCCCGAGGTATTTGTTGTAAAAACGACTTCTTCATCCATTTTACTGGTCTTCACGCTGTTGTATTGAAAGGATGTTTGAACAACGTATTTATATGCTACGCTCTCTTTATCTCTGTTAGTTCTATACAACTGGAAATGGGCATCGATTTAAAATTTTCATTGAGAGGATTTGGAAAAAAATTTCAGATGGCGCGCTAGGTTTCTTTCGCAATATTTTGCAAGATCAAGAGTGGCGCTACCATATTAAAGCTTTAATGGCAGGTGGACACTCAGCCTGCCCACCATGTTATTACTCAAAAGGTTGGATTACATCTGTGGACTTTTTATCTTGAGATAAAGTTAACGATAAGTCACGAATGACAACTTCATTAACTGAGAAGGCCCTTTACATCCGCATGATCTCGCTTGCTCCCTCTGAGGAGTTATCTTATTGGCTTGTTTCACTGAACAACGGTGTCCGAAATGGTTTGCAATATGTGTCGTTTCCTTCCGAAGTGTCATTATACCGTTTTGTATGCATTTTTAAGGTGCCAATCCATCAAAGCTTCTTTGGAAAATATTTTATGTGTTCGCGTTTCTTTTTGATTGTAGACGCGATCAGATGAGCCTTTAAAAGCTGGAAGAAAGTGAGAAAGTGAACATTAAGAACGAAGAAAGAGAAGGGGAAAGTAAGTCTTGGGAAACAGTTACATATCGTCAAGTGTTAGCAAAGCTTACTGAGGGTAGAAAAAATAACTCGAAGTCGTGCTTAAGACAGAGGATGCCTTTGAATATTATTGGAACAGCCCTTTTAGATGGAACTGATAAAATTCCTTACTTTCAGACGATTAAAAAGGTGGCGCCTTATGTATTAGGGGCAAGTGCCATCAAATACTGGTCAAGAGGACCATCGAATACATGGGAAAGAAAGCTGCATGGCAAAGTGTATTTGGTTACTGGGGCTACTTCTCAAGGAATGGGGACATCTGTGGCCTTTAAAATGGCAGAATTAGGCGCACAGCTAATTATTTTGACCAGAGAAGTGGATGAATGGGTCACAGAGTGGTGTGAAGACTTACGTGAAAAGACAAACAACGAGCTAATTTTTGTAGAGAAATGTGACCTGAGTAATTTGTGGGAAATTCGTAAATTTGCCACAAGTTGGTTAGATAATTCGCCACCCAGAAGGTTAGATGGTGTTATTGTCATGTCTGGTGATATGGAGCCTTGGGGTGTTCCCAAAATATCTCTACCGAAAAGAAGATCTTCCAAGGATGGGTTGGAGTTACAAATAGCTACGAATTATGCGGCTATTTTTCATCTTTTAAATTTGCTGCAACCTAGTTTTAAGGCTCAACCACCTGATAGAGACGTAAGAATTATCCTTGCGACATGCTGGTTGCAAGTTGTTGGAGATATTAATGTGGAAGACCCCTTATGGCAAAATGCCAAGTATAAAAGTGCTTTGAAATTTTTCGCAAGCAGCAAGTTACAGTTGGGATTAAGCATGATGGAGTTGCAAAGGAGAATTACTGCAGACATTCAAAAGCAAAAGACTGATGGTGTCGAAAGAACAGGTAAAAATGTTACAATCACCATGGTGCAACCAGGAACAATGAGATCCAATAGTTTACGTCGTGTCATTAGTAATGGGTCAGTGATTTTATTGATGGTATTATATTGTATTTTACTATACCCTATATTGTGGTTATTTACCAAGAGCGGTCGTCGTGGTGATCAAAGTTTTTTGTATGCATTAATGACCCCAGAACTGGAAGAGATAAATCTAAAGGATACGAAGGCCAAGTACATTTCAGACTGCTCAATTGTAAAATTCGCTCGGAAGGAATTTGATGATGAGGAATTACAGAAAAAGTTATTTGAGAATACTGAAAGAGATATATTACAACTAGAGAAAAAAATTGCAGCGAAGAGGAATGCTGATGGAAAGAGAGGAAATGATGCTAAAAAGAAAAAACAAACGAAGAGCAAGAAAGATGATTAGATAGTAAATTTATTCGGTCATCTTTTATATAAAAGAAAAAGGAGTGTAAGTTTATATATATATATATATATTTCTCGTATTATTATTTTTTTTCTTTGCAATTTCAGTATATGTAAACTTATTTATTTGTTTTATTTGTCTTCTTGGCATTAAAGAATTACGCATTTTGAATTCTTCTTCTTCTTCTCGTTTCTTACCTTTGATTTGGTTTGTTTATTACAATGCGTCTTTGTGGCCATCTTGGTGCCTTTGGATTTAACCTGTTCGTGAGTTTTGTCTTTATGTTGTTTTTTAGTCGGCTTATAATTAAGGGCTTCTTTTTCCTGTTGTGAATTGTCCTTGGAAAGTGTGCTATCTGTACTATTATTGGGATGTGGATGTGGTTTTTGTTCTTGCATAATCTTGTCCTTGTTGTTATTAGTTGTGGCGGTCGTTAGTTCATCGGTGGTGGTCTCTTTTACTGATTTCTGCAGATTGGATTCCGGCTCGTAAATGGCATATCTCACTGCGTGTTCAAAAACCTCTCGGACACCAGCTTGAGTAGCAGCAGAACATTCCGTATATCCCATAAATCCGTACTCTTGCACGACTTTATCTATTTCCTCCTGGGATACATAATCAGAATTTGTTTCTTGTAGTTTTTTCTGAGTTACAGGATCATCTCTGAGATCAGCCTTGGTACCTACTAATAGTATCGGATACTTCTTTAATTTGGTGAAGAGAGAAAGGTTTTCAATATTAGAAGTTTGCTTAAGTTCAGGTAACCATTTTTCAGTGACATTAGCAAAACTAGCATGTTCACTTACAGAAAAACATATTAAGAAAATATCAGTTTGAGGGTAACATAACGGTCTTAAACGATCGTAATCTTCCTGTCCTGCAGTGTCCCATAAATTGATCTTAAATAGTTTTCTTTCTGTACTTGGTAAGGAATTTGAAGACGAAAATGATTCTCCCTTAGTATTATCGCTTCCAGGCTCTAAGGGGCTATCTGTAGTTGCGGTAGGAATAGCTATAGTGGTGGAATAGTTATCAAAAACTGTTGGAACATAGTCGGTGGGGAAAGAATTGGTGGTATACGATATCAGAAGAGATGTTTTACCCACTGCACCATCACCAATTATTACGCACTTGATGGACCTCATTAGATCTCTACTATTCTATATTATCTTTAATACGTACGTCGGTGAGTGCTGCGTCCCTTTTTAGGCTACCGTGTTATTTATATATCCTGAATGTTGCCTTGTGCAATTGGCCGAAAATAACTAAATGTTCCAACCGTTCGAAAAAACAGCAACTCGACAAGGATTGTGTTGTTGTTCTTTGGTGGATCGGCCGTACGAGTTTTAGAGAGGGTACCAGGTAACCTTACTTTAAATAGCAAAACTGGAAAATTACCACAAACTGGAAAGTAAAAAAGAAAAGAGAAAAAAAAAGGAGAAGCTATAAATCCCAGTACTACGGAGAAGCAAGATGGAAGGAAAAGACGGAAAAATACCAAGGAAAGAAGGGAAGAAAGATGATCGAAGCAAGCACATGTCCACCTGCAGAGACTTTCCTTCAATCATCCACTTCATCGTATTTCTTCATCGTTACGTAACGGTTTCGACAATGAAGCAAAGTGAAATTTCAGGCGGAGGCCGAAACGATGTTTTTTTTTTTTTTTTAACTTTTTTCAAGAATCATTTTCAATAAGGGAGAGACCTGCCCACCCCCCAGAAGCCCCCGCAAGGCCGAACGGAGCCAAGACCGAGGGCAATTGCGCAGGATAATCTTCCGGTTTGCTCTTGTTATAGCTGAAAATGTAGACGTAGATCTGGTACGGAGAGGGGTGAGCCCGGAACGAATGGCGTAGAGAGAACTAGAACCCGACCGCACACGTGAACACTGGGTTGCTCGCATTCCGTGGGTTTGCATGGCACATAAATAAAAAAAACTTGTTGCCTTTCATCATCAGGCCATCCGACCCACTACAGTTGCGGAGAGCCTAAACTTTGGGCAAGCTGAGATAAGCATGATGGATAGCCTATTTAGAAGCAACCGCTGTTAGACAGGAATCAAGAGGGTGTCTATGACATTTTTCCGTTCAGTATATCCTATAATATTCTAATACTTTGTATGTCTAGCATTGCTCAGAGATCCTCTTTACAATCTTTGAGGAGAAAATGTCGGCAAAATAGGAGAGATGTAGAGAGAAAAAACGGAAAAATGAAAAAGGAAAAACTCAACGTCCTCGAACGCCGGTCCTTTTTTTTTCACGTGGCGTGCTGATGTAAGCGACAGAACACAGAAGGAGGAAAATTAGAAAGGTGAGGCCGCTACTCCTGAGAAACAACCCTCAGGCAAATGTAAAATAGTACATGAAGGGCTGCATAAGACAATCCCATCACAGGCCAGCCCACGTAAGAAATATCCGGAGTGTTAAGCAAAGTAGAAGAAATGAAAGAAAAAAACAACATTTTTTTCCATGTCGAGAGAAAGCCCGCGTAAAGACGCACCGCGCTGCGCTGCACCGCACTGCACCGCACTGCACCACACTGCACCACACGCCACCTTTCGATGTGACATCACGACGATGGAGCATTAACTGGCATTTTACCGCATCATGCGTAAGATTTGGTTAACAGCTTCTTATCGTTACCAGCTTGAATCTGTGGGTGTTCAGTGCACTGCCTCCGATATTTTGAGCAATATAGTGAAGATCATTTGATTAGGCTATATTCAAAAGTGGTATGTGCGTCCATACTTTTCTTTTTCAAGCATGTAAAGGCGGTAGATCTTCATCTGTTCTTTGAGTAACGGAAAGCATTGTTGACACTCATACACTCATACACACGCATGACTACCAGAAATAAATACATCTTGCAAGCATCGGCATTRCACACACGTTGCAAACAAGGTTTGTTGTACTTGCTTATCCGCGATTTCTCTCTTGAATATGTTTCTTGATCCGTTACCCTTTTATCCTTTTTTTCACGTTTTTTCGAGACTGTTTTTAGTTATTAAACTCCTTACATTTTCATCAACTCTTTTTTTCTTGGGACTTTTATTTGTTGTTTTTGTTTTTGTTTTTTTCAGAAAGGACGCCGCGTCACATTTTCCAATGAGCAATGGGAAATTTTCCAAATCTGTGAGATTCCAAGTCTGCCCTCTTGGAATACAACGTAATTTCTAGTCATATTTCTACCAGCTTCATTTCAAAAGAGATGGAATATTAATTTTATTCCTGTTTCAAGAAGAAAAAAAATAGCAAACAAACTACAAAAAATGGTCGCTTTAATCTCCAAGAAAAGAAAGCTAGTCGCTGACGGTGTCTTCTACGCTGAATTAAACGAATTCTTCACCAGAGAATTGGCTGAAGAAGGTTACTCCGGTGTCGAAGTCCGTGTTACTCCAACTAAGACTGAAGTCATCATCAGAGCTACCAGAACTCAAGATGTTTTGGGTGAAAACGGTAGAAGAATCAACGAATTGACTTTGTTGGTCCAAAAGAGATTTAAGTACGCTCCAGGTACCATTGTCTTATATGCCGAAAGAGTTCAAGACCGTGGTTTGTCCGCTGTTGCTCAAGCTGAATCCATGAAATTCAAATTGTTGAACGGTTTGGCTATCAGAAGAGCCGCTTACGGTGTCGTCAGATACGTTATGGAATCCGGTGCTAAGGGTTGTGAAGTCGTTGTTTCTGGTAAACTAAGAGCTGCCAGAGCTAAGGCTATGAAGTTCGCTGACGGTTTCTTGATCCACTCTGGTCAACCAGTCAACGACTTTATTGATGTTGCTACCAGACACGTCTTGATGAGACAAGGTGTTTTGGGTATCAAGGTTAAGATCATGAGAGACCCAGCTAAGAACAGAACTGGTCCAAAGGCTTTGCCAGATGCTGTCACCATCATCGAACCAAAGGAAGAAGAACAAATCCTTGCCCCATCCGTCAAGGACTACAGACCAGCTGAAGAAACTGAAGCTCAAGCTGAACCAGTTGAAGCTTAGATTCAATTATTTTATATATAAATAAAATATACCTATAATAATTTTTTTCTTTACATATTTGATCAAGTTTTCTTTTTTTTCGTTCAGTCAACAACCTTAGATTGAGGGGGGGGGGGATTTTAGCGGACCATTTGACACAGCTATTATTTACAGGATTACGCTATTATATAATCGAAAATCAAAGTTCTAGATGAAAGCAATTTGAATATGTTGGGGGAAAGAGTGAGGGAGAATACTTTTGCTTATTCAGCGTTGAATCTACTGTTCCACTTAGGAAGTAACTAACCAAAAATAAAAAACTCACAGTCGTTTTACCATTTATATACACCACCTGTAACGCCTCTGATAGGCTTGTCACCCAACTGAACCCATGGTGCCCTTCTCTGCTCTTTCAAGGATGCTTCATAAGCGAGTCTTTGCTTCGTGACGCTCTTTGTTTTCAAAATGCATCTTACGTGAATGTAAGGGTGACTTATAATACCAATTCTTGTTCTTGCTTTAAATTCAACGCGCTTTCGCCAAAACCCATCACTGCCTGTCCAAAGCTGAGAGATGTATAAATCCTCTGGCTTCAAACCCAATTTCTGGCCATCTTCAATTCCTTTTTGAAGCAATTCTGCTACTTCGCGAGCAATTTTTTTATTTGAAAAATGACACTGTGAAATAGCCTTCATAACTTCGAGCCCACCCAATAACCTTAATAAATGGGTGGCCTTTTTCATCGAAGATTTGATTCTGTATGATTGAACATATACGGAAGGTTCCAGCACTTCGATTTCTTTTCTTGTCAAATTTAATTTATAACGCTTATTAGAGTCAGGTAGTTTTACAATCGTGTCTTTTTTGTAAAACCCATTGTTAAGTTCACAATTAGCTTTGTATATTTCTCTTTTCAAAGGTGAAAGGAGGCTTTCAGATGCTAATTGCTCCGGTTGCTGCAATGCTATGATATGCTGTTGTAATAATTTATCGTTCTTCAACGTTATGGAGTCCCTATCAACTTCAGCGGCCTCTCCGGTGGAATCAGAAGCAACCGCCAATCTATTAGAAAAGCTGTTCGGATCCTCATCTTTGTTCTCCTTTTCTTCCTTTATCTTGTTTTCGGTGATGCTTCCAAATAGAGACCCTCTTGAATTGTTGAAATTTATAGGCGTTATATGTATCGACCGTCTACTCAAGGGAAATAGTAGAGTTTTGGAAAGCCCGCTGACCTGAGGTATTCTTACCGTCAAGTTCATTTTCCACGAAAAACGATTCAGGGATGTGAAATGCCTTGGTTTGTTGCACAGCTCTTAGCGATTGTCCGTTTAATCTACTTCTGTCTAGATTGAATGATTTGACTTTTGTCCAGGCTCCTCAGTGGACGACAACTTTTGGGTTACCCGCGTCATTCCAACTGGGCTATACCAGAAATTCAATAGAGTTTAAGCTAAGAAAAAAAACAATTAAAATAGTTTTGTATACTTATATACTCACTTAGGGATGTAGAACTGTTCTAATTCCACGCTTAAAACTAGGAAGAAATGTTTCTCGTTATGTAGTAGTATTATTGTCTATCGTTGGTTAGTTTCTGTTATCTTCTAACATATATAACGTAAAGATGTTTTCATATGATAGTTCTACCAGTCATCGCGGGCTGGGTTGGGTTGCGTAGTGAAATATCATACTCAAAAAGGTCCTGGTTACGTCATATTATTTCTCTTAAAAACCCTTGTGAAGTATCTCGAGCAGAAGCTCTTTCATCATTCGAGACATTGTTATTTAAGCCAGGCCCGAGATTTATCGAATTTGAAGATAAAGCAGAAAAACCGCCCTGAGTAGATGAACCGAGAGATGAATACGTAAATGAAGAGACATACGAAAACCTGTTGTTTGAGTTCATTGAATCATTGCGAATGGTTTGGGAAGGGTTGTCGAGGGTGACACCATTTCTTGATGGTGGTACTGCAGTAGCACACCTGGCCTTAAAGTTGAATTCATTGCTAAATGGGTTATTGGTAGAATTACTGTCCATATTTGTTTGTTGAGCACCAGAGTCCTGGGCATGAACTGATGTCTCCCTTGCTTGAGCAGTCGTGGGAAATCCCGTTCTGCGCCCTATTTCATGACAGAAAGAACTGTTTTCCTTTAACTCTCTCTTGCCTTTTCTTTTTCTGAACAACAAAAACCAAACTATCACCGCGCATACAAGAATACCACCAATACTGCCCACTATACTTCCTACAATAGTACCAGTATTTGACTTTGATGTCCCTTGATTTTGATTGTCGTCTAAACCACCGTTCAGCCAGTGCTGGTAGAAAGACATATCTGCAGTAATGGTTGAAGATGGAACAGAAAATGAGCTTACTGCACTTTTGGCAAGAGCAACCGTAGTAGGCAACCCTGTTGCAAATGTTGTAGAAGAGCCAGTAATATCGTATGCTTGGGTATAAAAATAATAGATGGTTTGTGAGTCTTCTGAGCTTGATACGACCCCTATGCTATACGTTTGACTGGATGATGTCGGTGAAGTTGTAGAAGTCGTAGTGGTGGTAGGTGGAGGAGTTGTCATTGGCACGCTACTACTAGAAGTATAGGTTGTTTGTTTGGAAGAATATGTGTTATCGCTCAAAGAAGAGTTCTCAAATGCACTTGTGGAAGCATCTGATGAAGATGAAAGACGGCTTGAAGTAGAAGTCGAACTAGTAGTATGACTCGAAACTAGCTTTGGCATATGTGTGACTGATGTGGTACTCTGAAAAGTGTCCGAGACCGTCGATGATGGGGCCTTTGAATTCGACTCTGAGGATTCGCTTTTAGTGGAGGAATTAGTAGCTGATGAAAACAGGGAAGAGTACATCAATGTGGATGTAATCCGATCGGAATATGAAGATGTAATGTCTTCATTGGATGTTGGCGAAGATGTAAATATTGCCGAAGACTCCGTTGATGTGGTTTGCGGGGTACTGGTAAATTCCGAGGAACCTGTGTACGCAGAAGATAGAGAAGTGAAACTGGGAGATATTGCAGAAGGTGTTGACGTGGAGAAAGACGTAGAAACGCTATCAAGCGATGATTTTGCGGAGGCAGAATATAATGAAGATGATGGTGATAAAGATGACGAAAGAATCGATAAGGATGGCGTGATGACAGAGAACGAAGTGGTGGTTGGTCCATACTGTGAACTTTCCATCTGTTGCCCGCTAGATTGACCACTAATAGAAGATGATATCAAAGTGTACGTTGAAGATACGGAAAAAGACGAATACAAGCTTTCATCAGAAACCGTATTTGAGGTGCGGAATGTAGAGACAGAAGTACTGGATACCGGTGGCAATGATGTTAGACTTCCTTGCTGGGGTGTCAAAGTCGAAGAAGGCGTGGATGAGACATAGGTCGATGGGGAAATTAGACTGCTGGTCTGGCCACTGATGGACAGTGATGACGTACCTGACTGATCAATGGTGTCCGTCCCGATGGTACTATTAGAGCTCATACGATGACTGCTATAATTTTTTTAAAATTTTTTTCTTTTCTAAAGTTCCTTTAAATAATGATGTGTGATATTGGGATAGTAGATGCTAAGCGAAAGTATAATAAACAAACAAAGTAGAAAAAGCGTCTGAACTATTTCGAAGATGTTTGTTGGTAGTAGTCTTAGTAGATAATGAGTGTAGAGTGACCCTTCTCGGATTAGTAATCTTTGAGCTGTCTCTTCAGATCTTGTTTACCTCATTTCCTTCTGCTTTTTTTTTTTTCGCACGCTCTCCCCGTGCCTTGATAAGCTATTTAAAAATAGCAGCAATTGGCTATACTATATTAAGAGAGCATGAATAATAGATAATTTACAAGTGATATATGATCGCGTTGATGTACGTAACTTATACACTCAGTTTCGACTGACTAGTCAAACTTCATTTTCTTACCTTGAGATGGTACAATAGCTGCAGATCCTCTTTGAGCGGTAGCCAATGCCACACTACTCTTAGTACGGTTATTGGAATCCACGGGTGGACGCCTATTAGCGTTAGACCTTTTGTACTCGGGTTTATTACCGCTATCCTGTCTTGGACGATCGTATTCTCTGTTGTTGGAGATGTCAAACGAACGGGGTTTGTCATGAGTGACGTTTTCAACCTTCTTACGCACTTGTCTCTTACTTCTGTCTTCACCGTATTCCATTCTTAATGGTCTTCCCGCGATCTTTCTACAGCTTTTATCCTTCAACGCATTAGTGGAGCCTTCTTCATTCTTGAAATCGATAAACGCGAACCCTTTACATTTACCACTATCCTCGAATGTTGCCATACGGATCTTCACAATATCACCGCAATGTTGAAAATGTTTTCTTAGCAAATCATCGGTGACATCAAATGACAAATTACCCACGAATAGAATTCTTGAGGGTGGGTTTTTGGACATGGCGACGAAATCTTCCTTATCCGGTCTGCCCGAAAAGTTCTCAGAGTCCTTGATTAGCATATTTCTCCCATTCAAATGAGATTCAGATAATTCTAAGACCGCTTTCATTTGCTCCACCTTCTTGAAGAACATGTAGCAGAACCCTTTGTTTTGCATAGAGTTGGAGTTCTTAGAAGCAACACGGGGCATGGACAATCTAGTTATATCTTCTTGAATGACTCTGCTTTTTTCGTCTTCATTGTCTCTCGTCTTGGAAATGAAAAATCTGACTAAATCATCTTTTGTAGTGTCGAAAGATAAATTACCAATCCAAACACCATATTTGCTTTCTTCTTTTTTTTTCTTCGTTGCAGCATCATCGGATGCGGTTTCTACTGTAACATCTGTTTTGGATTCACCATCTTGGGCATCTTTCTTAACATCACCAGATTTTTTCTTTTCAGCGTCCTCTTTATATTCTTGAACGGACTTAGGATCGATGTTGTACTTCGCGTTCAACTCTTCCAAGGTAATCTTTCCCCTTCTTAAGAGACGTTTTTGTTTCTTGGATAAAGGAATAGAGCTCTCCAAGTCGATTTCGATTTCATCTTCAGCTTTTCTCTTTTTGGTTGGGTCGAGCAAAGCTTTTTTAATCTGTTCCTCGTTTTTGTTATTGGATACAATTTGTTCGCTTGGGACTTCGATTTCTGACATTTTATATGAAACTATGAACCACTGTTAAGCTACCTTGAATTATGTGGAAGAATATATCAATGGACGTGTCCTGCAAAATCTAATATGTGTTTGCTCATCGCAAATTTTTATTTTCTTTTTTTTCTGACCTAAAAAATTTCATTTTTTTTCCTTTTCCAACGGCAATCATGGCTACTACAGATTTTTCTACGATTCATGCATAGCAAAATTGTTACGCAGGCGCTCACGTTTACGGTACTCCTTGTACCATGTTAAGAATCATAGACAGACAAGGTATTGCTATTAATACATAGATGACATTATGGTGAATATATGATATATGTAGTTGATACTAGATAGGTACTACTTCAAAAGCTGGCCCAACTTTTTGAAAAATCCACCTTTCTTAGCCGAACTTCCCGGAGCCTCTTTATGTGGTACTCCCTTCGCGCCACCAGGTTTGGCAGTTCTAGTAGTTCCCTTAATTCCAACTGTTTTTGCAGTAATTGCTGGTGGGTTTTGTTGTCCTTCCAAAGTTTGGGTCTCAGCTTTAGATTCGCTGGTCAATTTCCCAGGCGCCTCCTTGACGACTGTTGCCGTTCCTACTGGAATTGCCTCTTGTGGGTTCTCAGCTATAGTGGTTTCATTCAAGGGCTTTTCTTCTCGAGTTTCCGTGCCCGTACCAGCGGTTCTACTTGAGTCACCCACTTCTTTTTCCTCTTCCTCTTCCTCTTCCTCTTCTTCAAGCTCTTCTGCGGACAGCTCATATAGTCTAGAATCGGAAGATTGTGTCTTACCCAGGTGATCCGTAGCGGTTTCTTCACTCTTAACCAGGCCAATATTGGGGTGCTTTTCTTCATATGGCTTGACTGCTTTCTCCTCTTCTACACCGCCATCGGTGTTTCCAATTATGGTTGTAGTGCCACTCAGGCCATCTACATTCTTGGCATTCTTGGCATTCTTGACCGTCTGCTGCGCTTCGTCTTCATCTTCGTCTTCGTCTTCGCTGTCGGGCAATTCGATGACTTCCTGAGAAAAGATCGACCTCTCCCCCGTTTCTTTATTGGTCTTGATCACTCTCTTAATCTTGAATTTTCTCAACTTCGCAGGCTTTTTGTCGCCCTCCTGTTCAGTAAGAGTGGTGTTTTTCGAAACCGCCAACCCGGCACTTTCAGGTACCAGCGTTCCTGTCTTGCTACCGCACTGTTGTATTATGTCTTCCTTGGTGATGAAGTTATTCTTGCCTTCTACATTACCGTCGGCCCTGTAGTCTTTATTGGTTAACCACTGGCCATCGACAATAAACTTGAAATAGAACTTGTCACCAGGATCGTCAAACTGCACCGGCAGGGTTATCTCGAATGCTCCGCTCGGGTTCTTTACCATGGGTAAGCTTCCCTTCCACTCATCGAAGGCACCTGTAAGGACAACAGATTGAGGGCCCTTGGGCCATTTGAAAGTAAATTGAAGTAGGCCTGACTGCATCTTTAAATAAATATTTGTCTGCCGCTCTATGAAGGATAGATAAATTTAAGAGAACTGAGATTAAGTAAGAAAAAATGACAGCCTTGTGTTGTCCTTAATATATAGATACCGACGACCTCTTTTTGACAAGAGGGGGTGGATGTAAAACCTTTACCATGCAAGGGCCCCTGCAGTTCCTATCGGGCGCCTTTTTCCTTTGAGCCCCAGATATTTCAGGAAAAGACCAGCCCTACCATTTAGAGGTAAAGACCTTGTTTTTTGGGAATAGGGCATGGCCTCGTTTTTCTCTACAGCCCTATCATTTTAAGGTTTGGACATATCAACCCTACTCAAGGTAGGGCTTGTGTCTATTATTTACATTTTGTACAAAAGTAAGAAGAAAGACTCTAGGCATTGAAAGCATTAGTAGCTCTCGTGTTCTCTTGGTGTTCTCCTAGCCTGCACACAGCAGCATCGTCCACTGGAATATCGCTGGTTGGTATTCAGTGTGTTATAGTAACATTTAGTGCCTACAGAGTTTTATATTTTATGACTTCTACACCGTGTATTGGGAATGATTGTTTGCCAAGGGTATCTGGCGATAATGCTTCTGATTGGCAGCTGCAAGATAATATTACAAACAAGCCAGGGGGTATAGACGGAGAGGTTTGGCTGTCGAGGGACGGTCTGCGCGTGAAGTGGTGTATTGAAGATCAATGCATACGTCAGTTTGCTTATAACCAGAAGATCATCAAAGCCGGCTATATCGACTTCGAAAAGACGTCGGACTGTTTCGTGGTKGTACTATCTGATATTGCGCATGTATATTTCCTGCCCAAGGGCAATGCCACGACGGTGTGCTTCCCATTTTTGATCGGAAATGCGTTTTGGTACGCTAATGGAGTGATCTTGGAGAGAGACACTTCTGCTTTCTTCATGGATTGCTCTACTGATTGTAAGCCCATGGACTTCGATTTGAAGCATAAATACATCACTTTAACGGATCCAATGACTCCTTTTGGCCTTATTTCCATCTCAAATACTTACAAGGGTGGTATAAATAGCGCTTCTGGTAATAAAAGCGATGGTTTACAGGACTTGCAACTTGTGCTCTTCCCCAGCGACAAGGAAAAATACATAGCAGTATTTTTAGAYCGGAATTCTAAAATTTTACGGTTTTATTATAGCAGAGTTTTATCATCAGATCAGTCACGAAAAGGAGAGCTAACGACCTCTTCGACAAAGAAGAGCGGTTTGGACACCGCAAGTAATAGCCATAAGACTAACGGAATTACTAAGAACCTACGCAAATTCTCACTTCTGACGCGTAGGACAGCATCCATAAACTCCAGTTCACACGATTGCAATGCAACTGAAAGGGTCCTTAGCGGCACTCTAGGCAACGCCCCAAACAGGACAGATATTTTCGCTCTTCCGTCTTCATCTTCAAGAAGAAGCCTATCGGCAACCCTAGATAGAATGGGGAACAATATCGCCATGAATAATAGAGCTACTCCTTCACCCTTTTTCGATTTCTCCACAAACGCTGGGGCTCATTCAAATATCACCCCAGTATCACAACCTATGCAACAGCAACAGCAGGAATATTTAAATCAAACAGCATCTTCCTCGAAGGATATCGTTTTAACAGAAATATCATCTATGAAACTACCGGATGATATTATATTCACTTCCCAAAGCTTGAGCTCTATATTGAGCACCTTGAAGTTTTTGTCTTTGAGATTTGGAAGTCAAGAAGCGCTTTTAATATTTCATGAGCCCACTCATTTTTGCAAAATCTGGTTAATTGATCTTTTACCAGATGTATTGGATTCTATTCCATTTAAAATATACGGGAACTCGCCGCAAAACATGATTAGGCTAGAAAATCTAAAACTCAAAGACCCATCAAGAATAAAGACTATAAATATACATAAGCGTCTTAACGGGTGCCTGATTATAGTATTACAAGAACCGAATGGGGGAGAATACGAGTCATTTTTACACAATCCATTTATTAAAATATCATCGCCTTTATTAACTGTTTCCAAAGAGCTTACTGAAAAAAATCTGGTCCCTTGCTTACAGCAATCGTTCCCATATCCTGAGACTAGCTTCACTAAGCTTTGTTTCGAAGCTCTCAAGTATATCACCCCCCCTGCATTTAACATCTCATTCATATTTATATGGCAATTTGCATATTCACTGCTACCTTCAAGGATTAGTAGTGAAGTTGGAAGCTTAAAA
This sequence comes from Saccharomyces eubayanus, assembly GCF_001298625.1. Classification (NCBI taxonomy): domain Eukaryota; kingdom Fungi; phylum Ascomycota; class Saccharomycetes; order Saccharomycetales; family Saccharomycetaceae; genus Saccharomyces; species Saccharomyces eubayanus. Next base: position 306,157 of record NC_030973.1, read on the forward strand.
CTAGAGCATGACGCTTTTTCATTAGTCCTTTCCTTATTGATTTTGCAGGTACCTGGTTCTTCCACTCAGGAATATAAAGATTATAAAGAAATATACGAACACGAGCTGTTTCGGCAATTAAAGCGGGATCCGGAAACAACCAACTCTGTTCTACCGAAGATTGTTATCGGATTGCATTTGATACGAGAGGAATACTCCTTAAATATCCTGTGTCGCACTGAGTATGCATTGTTGGGGCAATTTCTTAGCTTTGCTACCGCCGCTATGGGCTGGCCTGATCTATGGCAAAGGTATTACTTACCAAATACGGATCTAGAATCGAAAAGCCAACTACTCCCAAGCGAACGAAACTCAGCTTTTGTTCATCCGCTAGATGAACCGCCCTCGATTACAAAATCATTATACAGTATAACGGAAAACAGTTCAATACCGTTATGTCCATTCATTAGTTTCTCGAGGCTTGCAGCAACAGACACTCAAGTTGAATTGCGCATCACTCCGAGAAGTTTCAAAATTTTGGGGCTATATGAACTAGTGCACTCCGCTAATTTTTTACCGGACTATATTTTAGGTATTCTTTCCAGTTTGAAAATAGAAGAAAACGAATTCCAAACTTATCCTTTAGGCATTTTGGTTCCACTACAAAATATCTTGAAAATATTGGAAGATAAGCTATCTCAAGTTCAGGACAATTTAGAGTTGCTTGATAGGGCAGATTTACAAAGATGCAGTGCAATAATCAAAGGCATAAAAAATGATTCTCAGGAAATTATTAAAAGAGGCCAAAAAGATGGTTCTATATCGTACAAGCTACCGGTCACCAGGAATAGAGGCTCTTTACGTAAGAAACCCAATGATATCTTTACAGTATTATCCGAGATTGTGAAATGTGCAAGTCAAGTTCCACTGGATGGATCTGCTATGAGGATGTCAAACATCGAGGACGATGAGGATATCGATGAGGGGCGTTCGCTCAAACTAAATGCAGGGCTGATATTTTCAGAAGATAAAAGATTTAGCCATGTTGTATCATTATTAGCCTATTATAGGCCTACGCAGACGCAATTTTTCACCACTAAGACAGAGTATGCCCAAGTGCTATCCCAAAAGAAGTATTTTGCTAAAATAATGGCGTTAAGAACTTGTACGAATGGTATAGGTTGGGGTGCTGTGGCATACGCTACAGAAAAACCAATATCCACCCAAAAATGGGTGGTCCAGCCTCTCAATATGATTTCAGTGTTTCCTGATGACACAAAAATAGCTGTAAAGGTCCCAGAAGATATTGGTCATGATATTGCTAAGTGGGGGCAGTTTCATGCCGGGGTTAGTTCTGGTCTCCGTATATCTAAGAAGGCAAGTGGTATCACAGGAAGTTGGATTGCGTTTAATAAACCGAAAGAACTAGATGCATACCATGGTGGTTTCCTTTTTGGTTTGGGACTTAGTGGACACTTGAAGAATTTAGAAGAATGGCACATATACAATTACCTTAGTCCCAGAAATACTCATATAAGTATTGGATTACTTCTCGGGATGAGTTCAAGTATGAAAGGCAGTATGGATTCGAAACTAATAAAGGTTATCAGTGTGCATCTGGTTGCATTTCTGCCTAGCGGGTCTAGCGATCTAAATATAGATCTAAAATTACAAACCGCTGGTATTATAGGAATGGGTATGTTATATCTCAACTCAAGACACAAGAGAATGAGCGATTCAATTTTTGCACAACTTGTGTCACTACTTAATGTCAACGATGAACTGGTCGCTGATGAAGAGTATAGGTTAGCAGCAGGCATATCATTGGGTCTTATTAATTTGGGAGCTGGGCAAAGGAAATCAAATAAGTGGGATTCATCTTTACTGAGGTTGGGAAATTATCTTTCGGAAGATATTTATGACTCAAATGATGTTGAGCAAAATGAAATGTATGAAGAACTTACTACAAAGTTATTGGATATTATCACCAGTACATATGATGTGGAAAAGGATTGGATACCAGAAAGTTCACAAATTGGTGCGGTGATTGCGATTATGTTTTTGTTCTTGAAGACAAACAATTTTGAGATTGCCGATATACTGAAAGTTGACTTAAATGCCACTTCAAAATTAAACATCAGTTCCCGTCCGGAATTATTAATGTATCGAGAATGGGCATCCAATATGATTTTATGGGACCATATAGGTGATGACCTGTTTTTCATCATGAAAGATATCGACATCGGTGAAAAATATGGTGAACTTAATACGGATTTACTTCCTTTCTACTATACTATGGCAGGAAGAATTTTAGCTGTGGGTATTAGATTTGCTTCTACGGGAAATTTGAAAATCCGCAATGTTCTTCTATCCCTTGTTGATAAATTTCTGCCCTTTTATCAGTATCCTGGGAGACAGAATCTTGACTTTAGGTTGACGATTTCTGTTATTAATGTTTTAGTAAACGTCATTATTGTGTCTTTGAGTATGGTTATGTGTGCTAGTGGTGATTTGGACGTCTTGAGAAGAGTTAAATATCTGCATGAAGTTGTATCTGGGCCACATTCTGACTTATTTCGAGCGATTCCCACTTCTAAAAGTGGCGGAGACGCATCTCAGGTAAACTCAATTGTTAACACACCAGAAAATAATGACTCTGATGAGAGAAATGATGAAACAAGGACTTCTTTGGATGATGAAAGATCAGTGAATGGTAGTGACATTAGTGACCCGACAGCCTTTTTAGAAGATAAAAAGGATATGGATGACCATTATGGTAAATTTATTTCTACAGATCTAGCATTAGGTTTTCTTTTTCTTGGTTCTGGACAGTACGCTCTCAACACTTCTACTTTAGAATCTATCGCCTTCTTAAGTATGTCAGTTTTACCCACATATACAACTCCGCATCCCTTGCAAGAGCTGAAGCATTTCTGGAGCATGGCTGTAGAGCCTCGTTGTCTTGTTATCAAGGATATTTCTACTGGCGATCCGGTGAATAACGTTCCTATTCAGTTGGTGGTTGAAAAAGACATTGAAAAGGATGAAGTGGTAAAGGAGATGTCAACACCATGCCTACTTCCCGACTTTTCTAAGATCAAATCTATCAGGGTAAAAAAGCATGATTACTTTCCATTGGAAATTAATTTCACTAAAGATTTGTCAGCTTCTGATTTTTTTAGTAATGGAACCATTATTTATATACAAAAAAAATCACAAAGTGCTTTCGAGGATAGGACTTCATATAAGAACGCAGAGGACATTCATGTTGCGCTCAAGAAAAAGGCAACAGAAGCTAAAAGTTCGAAGCTTACTCCCAAAAGGAGGCATGGGAGTTCCTTTTCCTCACAACTCATAGAAAGTTTGGGTATTCAAGATTTGACAATGGTGGAACTTGATGGCATTTTTAATGCAGAAAATAATACAGCATTGACGGATTCTGAATCATATAATCTAGGTTTGCTTTGTTCGGATAAAAACAGTGGTGACGTTTTGGATTGTCAGCTCGAACTGTGGAACAAAAGTTTTGGGCCGCATGCTGATTAATGCAATTTTTAAGAGTGTCTTCCTATCTACGTATGTAAAAGCAAATTCGGTTAAAGATCAGTATAATTTGATTTTCAATATAATCTAGGTCAGAAGGCGTTTGCGTATATATACTTAAGCACTACATAGTGCTTGGAAATTTTCTTATTGAGTATTTAATTTCTAATTATAATTAACGAGCTTAATCTGAAAACAAATGATCTATAATCCTATTCATTTCCAAAACAAAGTCTTGGAAGCACGGAGATATAGTATATACAGCCAAAAAAAAAAATGTTAATCTTAAGTGTAAATCCTTTTTATTTTGAATCTTTATTTTCAATAATGCCTAACTCCTGTCCCATTTTAACCTTATCACCAACATTAACCTTGAATTTGAATTCAGTTGGTGCCTCGAAGCATAGAACGACGGTACTGCCCAATTCGAAGCCCCCCATTTCTTCACCTTTGACCAAAGGCATACCCCCTAATATTTTACTTGCATTTTCATAGATTGCTTGATAGCAAGTATGTGGTTCTAAATGTTTATCGCTTTTAGAATTTGTTACAAATTCTTGATCAAAATTCAGTTTAATGGAACCAACATTTGTAGCACCAACAGGCGTCATACTGAAAAATCCATATTTCCAACCACCCAATAGAGCAACTCTTTCGTTTAGAATGAAAAGATTAGGGAAGTTACGTTGGAAGTAAGGTGCTACAGAAAATAAATCACCTGGGAAATGACGGCGAACTTTACAGACCCAGTCAATTGGGGAGTGGAAATGATGGTAATCACCGGGGGCCAAATATATAACGGCAAAAAATAGTTCCGTATCATGAGGTTCTGAGCACGAAAATCCGTTAGAGAAGTAGCTCAGAGAAAGTTGGCTTAAAAGATGTATATTTTTGGAAACGCTTGGTTTAAACTCTTCAACAGATTGGTCACCTTCATTTTTAATTGTGATGAGAGGTTGTTCCGTATCCCCTGCGCCCGCTAATTGAAAGTTGTTTATTCTGGCAAATTCTTTATGCTTTTCTTCATCGGAAGTCAAATCCAAGCTAGATTCACTTTTCGACATCAAAGGGTGGGAATGAGTGCCGAGGAATTCCTTGATTGAGTATGTCATACCTTTAACCTGTTCAATCTCACCCGTTTCAGAGTTGATTATACCAACTTGTAAAATCTTCCCATCACTTGGAGAGGAAATGACGTTTTCGCCTTGTGCTACCGGACGCGTATCTGGCTTTATATTACGGTAAAAGAATTCAGATAAGTTTGCGTAGTGTGTTAAATCAGGATCTTCCATTTCGTCCAGATTAACCCCGAATAGAAAAGAATATAACCGGTAACCCCATGGCCTAACCCAGATGGGTAGAGTGAGAGAATTCACTTGGCCCCATAGCCGAGACATTGCATTCAAGGGTAAAGTAGAATAGCAGAAGAAAAGCCAGTTATTGTTAAATATTTTGATTTTTCTTGTTCTTGTTCCCTTCTTACTTTTTGTGTCATCCTCTTCATCTGTTTTATCGTTCCTTGAGACCAACAGGATGGTCCCGAGGACAATGGTGAAACTAGTAAGTACAACCCATTTCATAGAAACTTGTTTCTTCCCACTGTTTGCGGCAGCTGCCTTAGCACGATCCACAATTTCACCGGAACTACGTCGTTGGTGAACGAAAAGACGTGTGGAAAACCTTCTATTCCATAGCACAGCGGTTTTGTTTCTTAATTGCATCCTTGTGGAGAACTTCACAGCAGGCATCCTCCCCATGAGGAGCGTCCTTCCTTGTGCCAAGGCGTTCTTGACTGGCATGATTGACATGATGGCCTTACTTTTTTCTTCTCCCCCAAAACAAATTCACACTCTGAACAATCAACCAACAAATCGCCAAACAAACTCTAGAACGCTATGAGTATCCTTAAGGTACTTCTTTGCGAGCCAAGTACTTTATATTCCACATGGTAGAACAAATTTTCCTCATGCTGCTTGTGCCTGCTTTTGATGTCCCTTGTCCTCGAGATCTGAAAAAACGCCCAAAAAGATGCGATTGTTACCCTGCACTTTATATTTTGATTTTATATAGCGTATACAGCAGCAAAATGGTCGTATACGTACTAGGTTGACGGCGTAATCATGCGGTGGAGCGTGTGACAGTTGGGATGAGCGTGGGTGCGACTGTCGTTACGTTTCCTTGAATTCATAAGGACCGGGGCGGTTTTCGCATTCGAAATCCATGTCCACGAGCTTGTCGTTATTTTGTAAAAGTTCACAATGAACACGGTCGCCAGGTTTCAGCTCGCCCACGCCGGCAGGTGTGCCAGTTAATACAATATCACCTGGCTCTAGAGAAATCATGGTAGATATATGTGGCAAGATTTTGTGCAATGGGTGTAGCATGAGACCAGTCCCGCCGTCTTGTCTCAGTTCTCCATTAACGGAACACTTGATTCTGAAAATGTCTTGCAAGTTGGATTTGTAGGTTGAAAGCCTCTCGCGGGAGATTAGAGCGGATATTGGCATGAAAGTGTCAAATCCTTTGCTTATGGTCCAAGGTAATCCCTTCTTTTTTGCTTCCTCCTGCACGTTTCTTGCAGTAAGATCTAATGCTAGAGCCACACCACTGATAGATTCATAGACTTCTTCGGGTTTCATTTCAGCGACGTTGGACAAGTGTTTGTTTATGATCAATGCCAGCTCAATTTCATGGTGAACCTTTACTCCTCGTGGGATGAATATGGGCCCTGGATTGGACCCGTCTTCATTCAACCCATTGAAACTTGAATCCGTCGGTCTCTTGGTCTTTGCCAGCGATGATGATAATGGGGTCACTATACTTGAAGTTGGCTTTAGAAAAAAGAATGGTTGTTTGGGGGTTGTGTTATTCAGTTCTTTGATATGCGCGGCATAGTTTCGACCAATGCATATGACTTTCCTGGCTGCTTTCAAATAATTGTAACTCATGATCAATTAGGTGGTGTTACGGCAATGTAACACGAACTGAAAGTTGATCTGTTACCTGCAGAGCGTGTCTATCTACCATTTTTGGTGGATGTGCTTTTCCTTATCAGTTACCGGTGGTTATCTTTTAAAAGCGAATGAAAAAAATGAGAAGCTGCAGACGGATATTAGCAAAAGAGATCGAAAAATCAGTAGAGCATTCGTTTCTGAATAGGCTTGGGGTAACGGTCTTGAGATACCGAGGGTTTGTGGCAATAGATGCTTGTTCGATTTACCATGGTTGCAAAATGTTAACGTGACTACGGCGTGTGCAGTAAAAATGGCTGATATAGGCTTTTATAATTACTATAGCCTTCATTATTTCGCAGTTTTAGATCAATAGCATTGTAAAGGCCTCCAAATAATAGATAGACCTTTCTATATTTTTAGTAGAGTAAATAAACGAAAAAAAAAATTCTTGAAGTTACATAAATACAGAAAACAAAGTAGGAGAGATAAAATAGATCTCTTTTAAAGAAGAGTTTATAGTGGAATATTTGCAATGAGAAAAGCAGACAGGAAAAAGAAAGAATGCACGGAGATAGAGGGCAGTTGCAGAAGCCTGTCGTTATTTCGTCAATTATTGTGAGGTAGTGTGGATAATACATCATGGCCATTATTAGCATCATGAGTATCAGGGTTTGCATTTATTACCAATGTATTAGGAACTGAATAACATGAATTGATTATACTCTGCGCAGTCTGTGTAGTCTGTCCCGCATTGTTGATGATTGTGTTGCTTTTGCTGATATTTGGTACAGAGTTCAGCGGGTATTTTTTGTCCAAGATTATCGGTCTTGAGTTAATGGAGGGATATCCTGCGTTTTCATTCTTAACAGTAGTAATGTCCTTATTGAAGCTGCTCTGATCATCTTGATCTTCCATGTCGTCTCTTGGATTTTTGCCCCCTCTTTGGTAAAAATTAGTTTCGTATATAACTTGTTTCATGTTTGATAATATTGACATGGCACTTGAAAAGTCATTTCTTGAAATGCTATTTTCTAGCAGTGCTAATAAAGATGTAGATGTTGGCGATGATGAAGACGATGGGGTGGACATATTCATACTAAATTGAGAACTTGAAGCACTTGAAGGTACTATCCCGCAAAATTTCCCAACAGCATGGGTGAGATCATCATATTCCGATTCATAAAACTGTATATCACTTTCGATTTTTTTGATATATTCCTTCTTCCTTTTCCTGAATTTGGATGCAGCTACTCTATTCCTTTCCAAAAATTCCTTTCTTTTCTTTTCTTGTTCTTCTGTCTCATCAATTATTACATTGTTTGAATTTTCGTTACTATCGACACCGTCTTTTGGCGCTGTCAAAGCCGTAACGGTAGAGCTCTTTCTCGATACAGAGCTCTTTCTCGGGACTTTGGAAGTTGGACTCATGCTAGACATTCTTCTTTTCCTTTTTCGTGTCTTTGTAGTAAATAATGGATCATTATTCTCAAGTTGAGTTGTCGAATGTTCATTTTCGTTGTGATTAAGGGTAGGCTGCTCGATGCCGTTGATTACTGCTGGATTATCCATTTTCACCGCGGCTTTCGATGTGTTTGGGGAGATGTTGCTATTTCCGGCATTGGTATTAGCGGTCGCATCTGTAATAATTGTCGATGGTGTCGATTTGAATATTGGATTCGTCAAAATGCCAGCAGATGGTAGATTTAACAAAGAACTCAGTCCTGGTGTGATTGGTGTACCATTTACAGTTGGATGCATTATATTAATGTGAGCGTGGTTTTCAGTATTCCCATTGGCAGTGATACTTTTGTTGGTAGTTTTACCATTTGTAACAGTATTTTTGTTGATTGAAGGGAGGACGGGATAGTTGTATGATTGTGTGAGGATACCAGGTGTCAACCCAGTCCTTATGTTAGATTCATTAGGTGTTAATCCGGATTTGGATAAGTTTAACAAGAAACCGGGCATTTGTGAATCATTCGTAGGGAAGCCGTTACTGGTAGTGCTGGCTGTAGCATTATGGTTTCGAGGTTGGTGTATTAATGAAGAGCCTGAAGGAGATGAGCTGTTCGGGTACATGGATCCAGAAGCAGAAGAAGCGCTAAAGGCACTGGGATTCGAATTCGAAGTTGAGGCTGAATGTGAGTTTGGAATTGGGTTTGACGTTGAGTTTGCCTGATACAGAATAGAGGGAGAGAGAAGTAGCGGTGGCAATTTTTTGGACCCGCCTGGAGTAAGTATAGGTGGTGATATTATGGTAGGTCTCTGTTGGCTCGGTAAAAAATTTGGCGAGTCTTTTTTCGCCTCATTTGTATTACCATTACTTGGAATAATTCGGTTCCCGTTCCCCTCCGGTATGCTGTCCAAACTACGCGTGGAACGATGAGGATTTTGCGCTAACGTCGATATGGAACCGCTTCTCGAAGGGCTCTTTGGTTGAAATGGATGAGGGGCTACGCCTGGGAGTGACGCCTTTTTGGAAGAAGCAAAGCTTTGTTCAAAAGGATTTGGTTCCAAATCAAATGCCGAAACGGTGCTTGGTTGTCTTGAACGCTCCTCACTTGACATGACGGTTGGACTGGAGTCAGGGGGTGGGCAATATATTTGGAATGCAATAAAAAAAGAACGACTGAAACAAAAATCAAAAACCTCAAATGGGCCTAAAAATTTATCAATAATAAAAGTCGGTAATAAAAATGGGACTTCAATAAAAGTAGAGTGCTTTTAATTAAGATAGGAAGATATTTCGAATACGAAAGGCTGCAATCCGCTCTCTATGTTAAACCCCTTTAGTTGTAAACTTTGCTTGGCTAGAATTACTCTTCAGTGTTTGGTACTGTAGCACCGGACTATTACAATTAAGCAAATACGGTAACTCGCTTATCAGCAACCAAACTCGGCTCTTCTAAAAGGGAAATGCGCAGCTCGTTCGAAGGTCAGTCAGAGTGACTGTGTCTATTCTGTCCTGCTCAGTTTATTTTCATGATTTTTCCCTTCGATTCCACTTTTTTTTCCCTCTGCGACGAAATTTGCAGGGTTATCGTTAGCGCGGTTAAGCACCAGTTGATGTCTTTGAAGGCTATCGATGAGGATGGAGAGTACAAAATGACCGAAGTGTATGCTCTAGCGGTGAAAATGAGTTGTTTTTGAGTTCACTTCTAGTTTTGTGAAGGGCTTGCTTGCCTGCTCTGTTTCTTTTTATATTTATGTTTTATTATACTTGTTTATATTTTGGCTGACCACACCACTTTTAAAGAACTAAAGAGTGAGTCGTTAGGAAAAAGAATTGATTTGAAGATAAATAAGAACCAAACATTTATCATTAATGGAGACTATATACTTTTTTTGTAATGATTGTCTTTGTTTCTTTTTTTTGTGTTTATCTAGCTTGTTATGTAAAGATTTTAATTTTATAGTATTTATCACAGTCCAATGCGTAGTCATTTAGTACCAATCCAGAATTGGCCATTTTCACCGCGGTCAATCTGCTTCCTCAATTGTCTACTCAACAGCACCCCAACCTCATATTTTTCCTTTGTTTTACTATCAAGGTATTCTTGAAGCTTCACCACGGCTCTTTTCAGTCTTTTACCGTCGTCCATAGACAGTGAACCCTGAGCATTCATCTTGTTCAGATAGTCAATTTCCTTTTGCAATTTGGTACATTTCATAGCCAAATAATCATGTCTTTTTTCTAGCTTGGCAGTATTACCCAACTCGGATGCTGAAGTGATAGGAGACGAAGCAGGAGTATCGTACTTGTTCAGTGAAGATTTACGGCTCCCATCCCTCGAACCAGAATTGCTACTTACCGAGATAACTCTAAATGGATTTGTCGGGCGTCGTTTCTCGAAGTTTGGTACGGGTTTTAGTTCTCGACTAGCTGAATCGGAGTCATTTGCATCGGTATCATCTTCTTTGAGATTTTTCTTGGGTATAAAGATTTTAGATTGAGAATCAAGCGGAGTGCTTCTTCCGGAAGGATTGGGGAAGTCCTCTGAGGTGTCGGTCGTTTGGTCAGCTAAATGCTTGTTCTCGTGATTGTCGTCGTTTTTGCTCCCTACAGATATAGTTTGCGGTAGTATGTTCGGGTCTCCTCCATCATTTCCTGAAGAAAAGTTATCCAATATCAACTCGGTATCTGCTGTACGGTGTCCAGCGTAGCTGATAGTTTCGCGAGTGGGAGGTTTTAGAGGTTGAGCCTCAATCTTTTCTACCTCTTCCTTACCTGTGCACTTGTCTTCCGCATCCGATTTTTCGTCTTCCCATTCATCGTCGTCACTTTTGGCAGTTTCATTATCAACTCCACTTTGATTTACATTTTCAGTATCATAAGCTTTAACTTCAGTGTCACTGTCATTTGACTCCGCATTTTTGGCGGATTTGGCGACAAACGCGTTATAGGAGTCACCGATAACAATGGCCGTGTGATTCACTTGAATTTCTTGGACTACCGCAACCTGAGGTTCTAATTGTTCAGGTTCAGTCTCCATACTCTTCTTTTTCTCATTGTCACTGAAAATATGCTCCTTTGGAGACTCATTACCAGCTTCGGGCTGTACTGCATCTTCTCGTGTATTGCTGAATTCCTCGTTACTACTTGGAAAAGCCGCTTCAGTCGCTTCACCAACCTCTGGTATCTCCTTTGCAGCTTCGTTCTCTGTTGGTTCCACCAATTGAAGATTTTCATCGATCATCTGGTTCATCTGGTTGATGTCTATTTCGATTTGAGAAAGCCTCTTCTTTATCTTGTCCTGGTCTAATCCCATTGTTCCTATGCACCCTGATGTATCACACTATGCTGATACCAAAAGAACAACTAATTAAGCACGAAACTATCAATGCTTTTGTTTATGGTCGACTTGTATTTTCACCGCGATATTTATTTCACAACGCGTTTTCAGAACGGTCTGGGTTCTGGGCATCTCAAAGGGCTTTTCACGATCAGTGAATAAAGAAGAGCTGGTGGGATTTTAAAATGAAAGACAATAGAAAGGGAGGGAGACATAGGAGGATTGTTGGGACATACTAGTTAAAAGTCGGCATGGACAGAGTACGCTCTCTTATTGGGGGCCACCGCACACGCAATCGCCAGCGTCCCTTATATTCACACAACGAGACTCCATCAACCACGAATCTTTTGGGAGCTGGTGGTAATGGGGACGATCAATCCACGATATTTGAGCATGAAACGGAGCGACCGGGTACTGCAGAGCAGACTGTACACGACGGCGATGACAATGCGGATGTTGCTACTTTGAATACAGCGGTATCAGAGGGCTCCACTATCGGGGATCTACAAAGACAAGGTTTTATTAACAGAGCCCCCAGGTTCACTTCTGAAAGAACCATGCCATTCATTTCAATCCTACTACAACGAGGGTATTTTGTTTTCCCTAGTGAAGAGTCTTTCCAATTTTTTTTACGCAACAAGAGAAAACTTGATAATATTGATCCAAAAACCGGTTTGGGACTTCCCCTATTTCACGCTGTCTCTTTAAACTTAGTCAAGTCCCTCTTTAGTAATCATAATACTCCGGTAATGAGGATTTACAAATACGCCATAATAGATTTTCAATGCGAGAAGCCTCCACCCAATTCCGAGCTAGTCCTGGAAATAAATAAGAGTATTTCAATATATAAATTCGAATTCTGCACCATTTTAAAAAAGCTAGAAAGCCATAATTTTTCCAGTAGAGTAGAACACGACTTCATTTTTCATTTAAACAACGAGCCTGACGTTCATATTCCCATGATTAATTACAATCAAAGAAAAAACGCAGATACGACAGTTCATGGACTGAATCTCCGTTGGTATGGGACAACTAGTTTGGCCTCACCGTTCGGGTCAAACAGCATCAATCTGCTTGTTCTCGACGATACCATGGCATCTTATATGAACCAACCGACTATAGAAGAGTTTGATTCTTATTGTCGTTCTCGCCCTACAAGACCATTAGGCTATCTCCCAGTATGGGCTAGATATACTGATGATAAGGTTAGTATAATACCGAAAAAGAGATCGTTGAGGGTGGCTACCCTTTACATGCAGGAGACTGATTCCTTGAATGACGAATCTAATTCGACGACCCCCACTCCGTGTACCATTGGTAGTGAAATACACCCCAATATTATTGACACAATCCCGTGGGATAGCCAAGTATTGACTTGTATGTGCATGCTTTTGCACGAATATGAATCAAGAAAGGATAAACGTCACACTGCATGGGGAAGTTCAACCGGTTATATGTTGAATGGACCTGCAGGATTACTTATGTAAACTATTTGCATCCACTTTTTTTTCTACCTTCAATTTTTTTGTTACTGTTTCGGTATTAATTCTACATACCTAAATAGTATAAATATTCAAAAAACCTCATTGCACGTACTTGATTCTCCTCGATAGCACGTTCTGACAAAGTCAAAAAATTAAATATGCCCCAAATCTTTCTCTTCTATGTAATGTTCCTTGCCTCCATCAGTCTACTCGCTATTTCCGTATTGCCTATCTATTCCTTTTCCTACTATCTTGTTCATCCCTTGGCGGGTTCGGCATCCGGTTATAGCCAAATGTACGATTATACCACTTAATCATATTACGCGGCGGTTCCCCAAATACCATGTAGTACTCACAAAATAAACACATAGGCTTTGATTCGTTTACCAGAACGGAAAAATCCGGAGTACGGTTGTCGGTTTTGGATATGTATTCAAAGTCGTGGTAGTAATAGTTTCTCAGTTTCGATAAATTTTCATAATGATGGTGAGGGCAACAACTCTTATGGTCTCTTGATTCATCATAATAGTCATGTCGCCTTACGTGCCCATTTTTTTTAGAGTGCTTAGATTTATTGTGTTTCTTTGAAGAGGCAGGATGTTGACTGTCTCCATGCAAACCAGCTGTATCCGCAATATCGCGATCAGTTTCGTTAATTTCTTCTTCAACGTCTAAATCATCTCCATTCATTACAGCTCGCAATCTTCCCTGCTCTTCAGTACCAAATCCTCCTGGCAGTACGGATTCTATCATTTGAGAAATCTTCTCCCCTATGCCATCTGGTGTATCTAGTTCTTGGCTTTCATAATCAAATATTATTTCGGCTTCTTCACCATTTAAATGAAGTTCTGGATCTTTCAAATCGTCATCTAGAATTTTTTGCAAATCACGGTCTATTATAAAGTCAGTATTATTTGTCGTTGTAATCTGTCCTATTTCTCTTTCGAAAGTTTCCTTATCATCTGCAGAATTGACATGGTACGTACTTTGATTATCTATTTTTGCAAGTTCGTCTTCTAGACTCAACGAATCCATCTTAGGAAGCGCATCTTTGAGTTCTTCCAGTCGCGCATTTGATAATACCTTTCCACCGTTTCTTATAACGAATTGCATAGCATGAGGGGCATTGTGGAAAGCTTGCCTGTCCTGAAGCTGATTAGAAAGAATTTTAGTCAAAGCTTTTACACCTTCTTGCATCATCACATTTATGGGCATAGGGCCATTTTCGGAAACTACTTCTACAGATGCGTTAGTTGTTCCATTAGATTGATTTGCAGACGACATTTGTTAGCTATGGAGCATAAAAATTTAGTTAACGAAGAATATGATTAATTTTGGAGCCGTTGCTGTCAATAAAAATGACGACAAAATTGAAATAAAAGAGCAATATTTTAGCAAAAAGGTGTTTTAGTCCAATCGTAAACAAATAAAGCACTACTAGTAACCTTTACAATTCTTTCAAAACTACTTTGCTACTCTTTGCCATTTAGATCATCTCAACTTTTTTTGCTCTTACTACAAAACATTCGCTTGCGCGAAGAAACATATGATATCATGGAGTACGTATGACTGGAAATGACACGAAAAATGCAGTATTCTCTTTATTGATGATTTAATACATATATATACATATATATGAATTCATGATTAGTAAAAAGCTGGGCTAAGTAATTGCATACGTTGCTGGAGCGAGTTATCAATTCTTCTTCAAAGTACGCTGTTTTTCGGCGTTTTCAATAACTTTCTCTTCAATGAATAAACCTTTTCTTCTTCTGATGGCATTCATATGCCTACGAGCAATATTCTCTTTATCTGCCGTGTCACCCTGTTCCTCCAGCTCTTCTTCTGTCGTTGGAACCCAAAACGGATCTAAATCAATACACTCAAATCCAGAAAACACTAATTGAGGTTGTGCTGCACCAGATGTTCTTTTACGAATATCTTCACTTAAGCCGAATGCCTCTACGACAGGCACATGGGCCTCGATTTGAAAAAATGGAGTACCTTCTTTCATTTCTTCTGATATAATTTTACCTTGTCTTTGTAGTACAACTGCGTATACTTTCCCAAGGACGTCAACAGAAGTCTGGATATCACATGAGTAGATGGCCCACATAATTCTTGGCGACCAATCTAAGAAAGCTTCATGTATAGCGTCTCTTGTATATGTTATCAGCCTTCCTGACAAATCCACAATATGTTCTTGGTAATGTGTGTCCTCAATAGATTCAATCTCTTCCTGTGACATTTTATGAATACCCTCGACAATAACACACATTCCCTGGACAGGTTCATTCGCCAGAGGTCCCTCGCTAACAGCCAATTGGAAACCATTTTTGACAGAGTCTGAATATTCAAAAGCTGCTGGAGTACCTTCAAATAGACTACCAAGGAGATTATCGTCTGATAACAAAATGTTACAACCAACCCTGTTGGGCCCTAGGCCTGCCAACCTTGATTTGAACCCTTTTAGAAGATCTCCGCTCTTTCCGTCCTTAGATATTACATCTTCAAACGCAGCTAAGAATGAGTTATTATCTAAAAGAGCACCTCCAGTTGTTTCAATGATAGGGTCGATATTTGAGGTGGAGGTTTTCAGAATATTTTTAATGCTGTTTTGATGTTGAGACAAAAATTCTGTAATTTTATCGCTCAATGGGATTGTTCTGAACGTAATCCTATATTGACCCAATAGCAATTGATGAACGCCCCTCCCCAATTGCGCATTCTTTGGTGAAATCATATCGGAAACGGACAAGAATGTTTCTCTATATGGGATCGCAGGTTCTGAATGTGTGATTTCGATTCCCGCGAATCTTTCTGTCAAATCCTTCAAACATCTTTCCAAATGCAATTCACCGGCAGTACATAAAATATGTTCACCCGTGTTCTCAACGTATGTGCGCACACAAGGGTCCGCTTGATCTAACAATTTTAATCCACGTACCAGTTTACTCATTTCAACAGGATTAGCTGGTTCTATTGCAACACGAACGATTGGAGTAGAGTGGAAATTAACCCCCGCTAAATTGACACCTTGAACACCCTTTTGCACCAAAGTACCACTTTTCAAAACTTTACCGGCTAAACCACGAATACCGACGATGTTGCCTGATGGGCAAACATCCAAAGGAACCAATTCCTTACCCATAAACAGATATAAATGTGTAATAACTGCAGTCTCAATGTGCTCGTCGGGACGTTTTGGATCATACTTAGGACCCAATACTGAAATTTCCTGGCCAACCCTTAATGTTCCACTATATATTCTTGCGAACGCTACCAGCGATTCTTCCTTTTCATCAAATATATCATCTTCTTCAATATTCACATCTTCTAAAGCTTGGGGGACTTCATTTGCAAATGTGCCTTCTTCCTCGTATTCAAACATGGAACTTAGGGGGTCATTTGGGTCTATATCGGTTGGTACGAAGTCTAAGCCGAAATTATCTTGGATATTAGCATCATCATCTTCCTCATAGTCAAAGCCTAAATCTAAAGCCGGAGCAGGCTCCGAAACGACATGAAAGATATCGTTGTTAACCAAGGGTTTTGGTTTTGGTTGCTCTCCCATTTCTGGAGTAGTGACGGTGTCCTTTGCTCTTTTATAAAAATCGCCATCATCCTTGGTATTGTCGTTCAAATCCATCTGCGCCATGTTTTCTACTATACCTGCTTGTTTTGCAGCATTCAATGCTTCTTCTCGTGCTTTTCTGCTTCTTTCCATCAGTTCATCGGACGAAACTTCCCTATTAGTTTCAACAGGCAGTTCTTCTTTCGGAATAGAAAGCATCTTAGATACATATGCACTTACTGGCCCTTCCCTGTCGCACGTCTTCATCGCTTCCAACAGTTTGGGATCCATGTCTGCAGCGTCTGCTTCAGAAGCCAGAATAGTATCCAAACGATCAGTCTGTGATTCTAAAGGTGAAGGTAATTTTTCGATGACTGTAAGTAACACTGCTGTGCTAACGGGCAACCATTGTCCCATAATTGTTCTTAATAATTGCTTGTCATCCTTTGATCTTAGATCACGTGGTAGAAGCTTGATATTTAGAGTCTTTGCTATTTTCACGACCATGTCAGAATCTCTTGATATGATTACATTTTGATAAATCTTCCATATATTTTCGAGGATCAAGGACGTAAAGAGAGGTGTTAGGGATCTTCCTTTTAGGCCCTTACTATTGATGATTTTCTTTGTTTTTGGATCCATATAGAAGTCACCCCACAAAACTTTTTGCAGATTTTCTCTCTTAGCACCTAGTTTTTGTTCATAGAATTTGGCCAATTGTCCGATGTTGAAACCCCAACCATCTACAGCAGATGCAAAGATAACGTTGTTATCGCTAGGGTTAAAGTAAATTCCTGAGTCATCTTTCTCAATGTATTCAGCGTTTTCATTTTGTTCTAATTGTTCTCTCCAAGATAAATCATCCAGTTGTCTTTCGTTGGCGAAAAAAGAACCGATAACGGAGTTAACTTGTTCAATGACTTTCGATAAATGGATATAAGTTTCTTGAGGGGTAAGTTGTAGCTCAGTTATTAATCTATCAATTTTATTTAAAACCAAAATAGGCTTTAATTTTTCAGTCCAGCATTGTCTTAGCACAGTGATTGTTTGGGAACACACCCCCTCAACGACATCGACTAATACGACAGCCCCATCACATAATCTGGATGCCGCACTAACTTCACTAGAAAAGTCAATATGTCCTGGGGAATCTATCAAGTTTACCAAGTGCTCGTTCACCAAAGGCTCATCCGAACCTTCTTGTTTATGCAAAACCCTAAAATAAAGGGAAATAGCCGATGATTCCATTGTGATACCACGCAATTGCTCATCAGGCCTAGCATCTAAAAATCTGATCTTACCGGCTAGTCTTTGTGATATAATACCATTTGAAGCTAGAAGCGAGTCTGAAAGAGAAGTTTTACCATGATCGACATGCGCAACAATGCAAATATTCCTTATACAGGAAGGGTCATTTTGTAAACGTTTGTAAGTCTCTGATTCAACTCTAACCATATTAATTTGTTGTGTTTAGAAGACCAGCTCAATCCAAGTAGTTGCGGATTGTTTTGACTGTTTCGATAACGTAGTAATCAAAAGAGGTATTACTAATATATACATACAAATACATATATATCTACCAGAGTACTTGCTTCTCAATTTTTTATTTTTCAAAATTTGTTTCTTCTAAGAAAAAGAAAAGGGAAGCGATGAGCTGAAAATTTCACACCTCAAAACACAAAACGCTAGCATACTAAAACAAGCACACAGAGCAATCGGTACTTGAAGCATGTCTGACAAGCCTGACTCTCAAGTGTTTTGCCCAGACTGTAATGAGAGACTTCAAAAATGTTTGATACAGCAAAATTACGCCATCATCATATGCCCCAGCCTCACCTGTGGCTACCCATTTAACCAAAGGGAAGTGCTCGAAAACTTAACGTACGTAGATGATAACGACGTTTTGAGAGTTGCAAAAAAAAGACTGTCTACGCGGAGTAAACCATGAAGCAGTTATGTTGGTGCCTTTCATTATTTAGCTACCGACAAACGGTGGACTACCAAAAGAAACGTCATATGTAAAGCTGAAACAACTTAAAAAACAAAATGACAGGTAGAGGGAAGGAAGCGGCATCGTACCTATTAATGTGCCAACAGCGATCATTTTTTCATTACAACAGAACGAACATTTTTCAAATGGGGAAACACTTCACAACAATAAAAGGGTGTGATACCAAACAAGCTATACTGCCTCTTATTTAATCTCGTAAATATATATATTCAGACCCGGCATGCATGTATGCCTCTCCAATTTATACTGGTGTGTCCTGAAACACGGGAAAATTATGACATTTAACATCTTTGCAACTGTCGTATCAGCCATTTAGAGTACTTTTTTCATAATATTCATTCCTTGGCATGTACTTTCTATACACCCTTACACCTGTAACTAAGACCCACACATCAAAACTGCAATAGTTTTTTCTGAACCAATTGTTATATTTTTCTGGGCTGATCTTCCCTTTCGGCCCATCGCTGCCTGCCCTCGGCCTGCGCCTAATCCTTTTTCCTGCTAACCTGTACGCTTGGTACCCACGACGCTCGCTCCCAGCTACCGGTGAGGCTTGACTGAGCCTACCGAGGGCTGGGGCACCAGTTTGGTGCAATTCCCTTCTACTGGAACAATCTACTACTCCCGAAGGGCTAGTACATCAACTTGAAGGAGATAGATATCAACAATAGTACACATTTTAAGTGCGTTTCAAGGCCTCTCCAATAAGAGGAAAACAACAATTATCAGTAAAAATGGGTATGTTATAGCCGTCGTGTCAAATCCTAGATGAAATCAGAATATGTGGCAGCTAAATCAATCTCTCGTTGGAAAAGTTGAATATCCATGAAATAGTGACAAACCATATTCCGCAATGGTGGAGTGAAAAGTTATAAATATTTGTACGTACACTAATGCCCGATGATGCACCATAGGGACTCATGAATCAAAAAGTATGCCAGATGGTGATATGAGCAGATGATAGAGTGTGAACACCGTTTTTCTCATCAACACAATGTGCCCTAGAAAGGAATTAGGATATTCGGGAGCCCATTTAAAGATGCAGAAAGCAAGTCCCTGCGTGTGCTCGATTTGTACCGCACTCTACGGTTATACTAATTACAACAGTGAAAGAGAAGGAGTGAAAAAATAGAGAAATATGCCTAATAGGTGCGTTGAAGCCCATACTGACTTCTTTGAATTATTGCAGAATTTATACTAACAAAAACATGATACTTTCATCAAACCTTCTTTTCAGTTAACGTTCCAAAGACCAGAAAAACCTACTGTAAGGGTAAGGCCTGTCGTAAGCACACTCAACACAAGGTTACTCAATACAAAGCTGGTAAGGCCTCCTTGTTTGCCCAAGGTAAGAGACGTTATGACCGTAAACAAGCCGGTTTCGGTGGTCAAACTAAGCCTGTTTTCCACAAGAAAGCTAAGACTACCAAGAAGGTTGTTTTGAGATTGGAATGTGTTAAATGTAAGACCAGAGCTCAATTGACTTTGAAGAGATGTAAGCATTTCGAATTGGGTGGTGAAAAGAAGCAAAAGGGCCAAGCCTTGCAATTCTGAATCTTTTTACGGATTCTGTATTTGTATTCTCTTTTCTTTCGAATCTGATATAATTACATATTATTATAATATAAAACCTTTACGATAAATTCTGCCATAGGATCATGCTGGGTTGTTATGGTGATCCTTAAGTGCATGAGCACCGGGTAAGCAGCATTCTCTTTTGAAATTTTCGTGCTCATAATAAAGCCGTCTTACATTCGACGAAAATGGTCTTATTCAAAAAAAAAAAAGCAAATAGGTTATGATTTGATCTGCGGTTTTGGCGATTTCAGGTTGACATTGGTATTTTTTGTTCCGTCCGTTGAGTAACACTGTCTAATCCGGAATACACGCTATTCACGAATAAAAGCCTTTCTATCACACTCCCCATCCGCTAACATATATATTGCTACATATATTTTTTGTTTTTGAAGCATACACGTGAATAAATCTCGGTACTCTAGACATCTTCGTTGATCCTTTTACCGTTCTTTGCCCTTTTTTCCCAATGTATACTAGTAACAGTAATCATCATGGAAGTGCGTCTCCCTCAGGACAAGGCTATTATATGTCACAGCAACAAGATCAACAGCAGCAACAGTATTCCAACGATATGAATTCCTACCAACAAATATCTAGACCGCCTGCTGCAGGATTCAGCAGTAACTATATGAAGGAGCAAGGCTCTCATCAATCATTGCAAGAACATTTACAGCAACGTGAGACCGGCAACACGGGCGGTGGTTTTACAGATATCCCAACACTAAATTATCCTGCCACACCGCCGCCACAGAATAACTATACCGCACCAAATCAGATGATTAGCACCCCACCTCCATCCATGGGAGGTCTTTACAGGCACAATAACAATTCTCAGAGCCTGGTGCAAAACGGCAATGGAGGCGGAAATGTTCTGCAATCCCAATTATCTCCAGGTCAGTATTCCATAGAATCAGAGTATAATCAAAATATAAATGCCAGCACGTCTAGTAGCCCATTCCATCAACCGCAAACAGTCCAGAGCAATGGATCGTACTCAAGTGGGTTAAGAAGCGTTAAGAGTTATCAAAGATTACAGCAAGAACAAGAAAATGCCCAGTTTCAACAACAAGTGCCTCCAGCGCAGCAGCAAAATTCACAGCATCAACAGCAACAGCAACAACTTCAATTTCAGCAACAACAACAACAGCAACAACAACAGCAACAGCAACAACAACAGCAACAACAACAACAACAACAACAACAACAACAGCAACAGCAACAGCAACAGCAACAACAACAACAACAACAACAACAACAACAACAGCAGCAACAGCAACAGCAACAGCAACAATCACCTGTTCAGGGAGGCTTCAGCAATGGTAGCATATCTAGCTACATGTATTTCGAAAGACGGCCTGACCTGCTGACGAAAGGAACACAAGATAAAGCAGCCGCTGTGAAGTTGAAGATTGAAAATTTCTACCAATCATCCGTTAAGTACGCCATTGAAAGAAACGAAAGAAGAGTGGAATTAGAAACCGAACTCACATCTCATAATTGGTCGGACGAAAGAAAATCTAGGCAACTGAGTTCTTTAGGTAAGAAAGAATCTCAATTTTTAAGGTTGCGCAGAACGAGATTATCGTTGGAAGACTTCCACACCGTCAAAGTTATCGGGAAAGGTGCTTTTGGTGAAGTGAGACTTGTCCAAAAAAAAGACACTGGAAAAATATACGCAATGAAAACCTTATTAAAATCTGAGATGTACAAAAAGGACCAGTTAGCCCACGTCAAGGCTGAAAGGGATGTATTGGCCGGTAGTGACTCTCCATGGGTTGTTTCATTATACTACTCCTTCCAAGATACTCAATATCTATATTTGATCATGGAATTCTTACCTGGTGGTGATTTGATGACTATGCTGATCAGATGGCAATTATTCACGGAGGATGTAACCAGGTTTTATATGGCAGAATGTATTTTAGCCATCGAGACTATTCATAAATTGGGCTTTATTCACAGAGATATCAAACCAGATAATATTTTGATTGATATTAGAGGCCACATAAAGCTATCTGATTTTGGGCTATCTACAGGTTTTCATAAGACTCACGATTCGAACTACTATAAAAAGCTATTACAAGAAGATGAGGCTACCAATGGTATTTCCAAGCCAGGTACCTACAATACAAATGCAAATGATACCGCGAATAAAAGACAAACAATGGTTGTGGATTCTATTAGTTTGACGATGTCGAATAGACAACAAATACAAACGTGGAGGAAATCACGCCGTTTGATGGCTTACTCTACAGTGGGTACGCCAGATTATATCGCGCCTGAAATTTTCTTATACCAAGGTTATGGGCAAGAATGTGATTGGTGGTCACTTGGTGCGATTATGTATGAATGTTTAATTGGTTGGCCTCCATTCTGTTCTGAAACCCCACAAGAGACGTACAGAAAAATCATGAACTTTGAACAAACTTTACAATTCCCAGACGATATCCATATCTCTTATGAAGCGGAAGATCTTATCCGCCGACTTTTAACGCATGCTGATCAAAGACTTGGTAGACACGGTGGCGCAGATGAAATAAAAACTCATCCGTTTTTCCGTGGTGTCGATTGGAATACAATTAGACAAGTAGAAGCACCATACATACCAAAGTTGAGCTCCATTACGGATACCAGGTTCTTCCCAACAGACGAGTTAGAGAACGTACCTGATTCTCCAGCTATGGCACAAGCTGCCCAACAAAGAGAACAAATGACAAAGCAAGGTGGAAGCGCACCAGTTAAAGAAGATTTGCCGTTCATTGGTTACACTTACTCCAGGTTTGATTATTTGACAAGAAAGAATGCGCTATAGAGGGCATTTCCGTTGATAAGACAAGACGCCTCTCTTAACCATCGAGTATTTATCTATAAATAATGAATGCATAATTTTTATACCATAAAAAAAAAACGAACTTTTTAGGACAGGATATACGTATATCAAAGAAAGAAGAAATATGGTTTGATCGTTTCAATCTTCAAATGCCAATCTATGAAGGTGCAAGGGTAACACGTCCTCTCTGCGTTCACTGAAGAAGAGTACTTGCTACTACTAGTGAAAGACAGTTGCCCTTAATCCATACATCCGCGCAAGCAAGCGCGATGGATGTAATGGCTGGTCCTTTACCTTAAAAAAGAAAAATAAATGGCTGATATGATCAAAAAAGGGAAAAGAGATGCCTTCAGGGGACGCGATTAACACAAGCATATAGTATATATATTAATTAACGACCATTAGAAAAAGGGCAACTACTTTCATACGTGCACTGTTACTATAAAAACTACGGTAAATGAAATAAGGACTTGTCGATATGACGCTTTCTACCTCCGTCAATCCATTTCTCCATAGTATAGTTCATCAACGCAATAAATAAATGCAAGGAAGACAAAATGCAGTTCTAACAACAATTTATCTATTAAACATAACTCTGAAGTCACTACATYGTGACTTGCAGATCTGAGCCACAGCAAAGGATCGCTGCCAAGAAGCAAGGCCAGGATCAGAATTAAGCGGGATGTGTGCCCGTTGTGAAACGGTCCCATACATGCGCCACTATGACTTGGAATCGCCAAACATGAGACAATCTATGTCATTTTCGGTCATCCTTGTTTGTCCCTTTCATTTACTCCCTTTTCCCACTGAAAGTCATCTGGGGGCGGCATGAGTTGAAGGGTGGGAAAAACTCATGATAAATTCTCAATTTCATTACCCAATTGGGCATTGTGGTGGCGAATTCTCAACATCCTGACTGATGTTTCCAATTAGTCTTTTTCTCGTGGCCAATCCCCGAATCTTCGGGCCGTACTCCCCTAATTGAGGGTCTATATCCCGGTAGAGGGGTTCGTGGGAAAAGACCGCAGGCGAATTCTTTTTATGCAGAATTATGGATTGTCGGCTTACCCGTAAAATGTCGGACGTTTCGTTGATTTTCGGTGCCTTTTCTTTGTTGCGAAGTTTTCTGGCTATCCGCGGAAGATCAAGCGGACGAAAAAGTCTCTCATTTTTGCCCTATTGGGACATATGATGTATATATTTTATGTGTCCAAGAAAACACTTGTGCCCAAAAAGGGTATTCGGCCTGAGTGCTTTCCCTTTACGTCTCGAAGCTTCTCGATGAGGGGGCCAAAATTAACGCAGAGCCTACCCACAGTTTCTGTTTTTCCCAATGAAGAGGTTCGGGAGCTAAAAAGGGATATGCTCGTACTGCATTGCATCTTCAAGCCCCGAATAATCCCAATAGGGAGTAGATTCAACTTGCCAATGCTGCAGAACAACGTCGCTAATTGAAGAAGGGAAGTACCCATTCTATCTCTTTACCCAATTAGTAATTGTTTGGAAAAAGGGTGAAAAAAGTACCTCATTGTAAAGGCCATCATCTTTGAATATAAAAGGCTCGACAGAGTTCGACTAGGCACAATTCTATTTTGTAAGTCTCTCTTCCATCGCTTTTCACTTATTCTTCTCTCTTGTCAATAAGAAAAATCAACTGTAAACCTAGTCGGATTAACTTAATAGATAAATAATAAATCAAAGAAATGAAGTTCCAAGTTGCTCTCTCTGCCCTTTTGGCATGCTCTTCTGCTGTCATTGCAAGCCCAATCGACAGCTTGTTCAAACACAAGTCCACTAAGACTGCGCATAGCAGAGACATTAACTCCACTTTGCCTGTCTGGAATACCACTTCGAACACAACTTATGCTAACGGCACAAACGGTGCAAACGGTACCACTTCCTCCAACAACAGCGAGCTACAAATCATTGTAACAGGTGGTCAAGTCCCAATCACTAACAGCTCTTTGACCCACACAAACTACACTAGATTATACAACAGCTCCTCTGCTTTGAACATTACTCAATTGTATAACATTGCACGTGTTGTAAACGAAACTATCCAAGAGAAATCCTCCTCTGGTGCCATTGTTGTTACCAATGCCAAGTCTTTGGAAGCCGTCTCTTTCTTCTTCTCTATCTTATTCGATACCAACAAGCCAATCGTTGTCACTGAAGACTCTGCTTACGCTATCCCAGTCGCTAACGACAAGGGTGCTGCTAAGCGTGGTGTATTGTCCGTTACCTCTGATAAGTTAGTATACTCCGGTGTTTTCACTCCAGCTTCTACCTTTTCTTATGGTGCTGGTTTGCCAGTCGCTATCGTCGATGACCAAGACCAAGTTGAATGGTTCTTCGATGCTTCCAGACCAACTTTGATTTCTTCTAGCTCTGTTATCAGAAAAGAATACAACAACTTCACTACACCATTCGGTATTTTCGAAAACGGCGCACCAATTGTGCCAATTGTCTACGATGGCGGTTACTCCTCCAGCTTGATTGACTCTTTGAGTTCTGCCGTTCAAGGTTTGGTCGTTGTTTCTTCTGGTTCCAGCAATTCTACTTCTTCATCCATTGCAAGCGACATAATTCCAGTTGTCTACGCTGAAGCCAGTACACCATTGAACTTCATTGACAAGCAAGATGTTCCAGAGAACGCTGTCGGTGCCGGTTACTTATCCCCAGTTAAAGCTCAAATCTTGTTGTCCATTGCTGCTGTTAATGGTGTCACCTCCAAGTCTGCTTTACAAGACATTTTCCCATAAATGATAAAATCTAGATCTAACAAAAAATAAAGAATTTTTTGGCTCATCATCATCATCATCATCATTATTAATTTTCACGCAACAACTTCTATTTTCGTTCGTAATAGAGACCATACTTTTCATTAAACCAGTATGCCTGTTTTATAAAATTTTATTACTACTTTTTTAAGACATATACCCTAAATAATTAATTAATTAATTAATACAAGAATTATTTGAATTCTATAAGCTTTTCCTCTTCCTCTTCCTCTTATCACTCATAATTCCAACTTTACCATCTAATTTCGTTGAAAGAAAGAAAAAAAAGATTTACGTTTGAAGCGGAAAGCGAACAAAGTTTAATGCAGACCCTTTAATATTTAACCCTCAAAAATCCAGCGTTCGGTTCCTATAAGCGTCCTTAAAAACGTAAAAAAAAAATGTAAATATTGATCAATATCCACTGCTAAAATTAAGACTAAAATCCTGCTGGTTTGCTAGTGGCTGCCATCCACTATCACAAGGAGGGATCTGAGGCGTTTAAAAGTCTTAAGGCGTTCATAAGTTGAAGTGAAAGCAATGCGAATTAATTCCTAGGAAAACCCCCTCTTCAAAAAATTAATTTAGAAACAGCAATTGCCTGTAATAGTTTGTCATCATCGTTCCGCATATATAACATATACATAATTAATACTAAATGGACACAGCAAATTGTACCATTTCTATTCTCCGAAACGCCTCTATAAAAGTCCTTGGCCGCTTTCATCTCTCGTTCGTGCAAACTAAAGGTTATCATATCTTGCGCCTAGTAAAACTTCGCAGCCGTCATTGTCTAAGCGGTTTGCTGAATCTGAGTTCATTTTAACGCAAACAGTAACAATACGTATCAAAGAAGGTCGCGTTATGTCCAATAAACTCTGAGATTGCAAAATGAATATTGTGCACGATCATGTCCTGTATAAACACTTTTTCGTCATTAAAAAACAGTTGGCCCTGACATTCTTTGGCTTACCAGTATTCTATGAACGCCTTTATATCTTCTGATAACAGTAAACAAGAGACACAGTACAAAAAAAAATCCTGCAGTAACCATGTATATAGTACCGCTCACGCCATAGATTAAATATATTAAGATGGTAGAGAATTTCACGAATAATTCGAAGATTTTGGAAAACATTTGTTTTAGCCAGTCCATCTTTGATTCATTACCATTGGCACTTTTCATTATAAATTTTATCATCGGGGAAGAATAAAATACG
The DNA here is from genome assembly GCF_001298625.1 of Saccharomyces eubayanus. Lineage (NCBI taxonomy): Eukaryota > Fungi > Ascomycota > Saccharomycetes > Saccharomycetales > Saccharomycetaceae > Saccharomyces > Saccharomyces eubayanus. The sequence goes on from NC_030973.1 coordinate 332,903, forward strand.
ATAATATTATGAAATTTGCCAAGTAGTCCCAATTTGCCTGTATCTTTATAGGCAATAAGTGTCGTGCCATTTGAACCAAAAATTTTCGCGAATTTCCAGTACCCCACAATTTCAATTATAAAGTCATTCTCGGAAAAAGTCATTGAATTGAATCCACTTCTCAATATGTTATACACGGAAAACGGGAATAGTATTAGTCCAATAAAGTAATCTAAAATGAATAGATTTCTAAGAAAAGTTCTAAGAGGACTTTGCTGTCTTGCTAAAAACGGCGAATCGACTGCGTTTGCGTTTGCGGCCCTTCTGTTATCTACATTAATTCCTTCGTTTCCGCCTCTCCTTGGGTCCACGTTAGTAGCTCTGTTTATATTAGAGGACGAACTCATATTCCTTCTAAGGGAATTGAATATGCCATCGATGGCTTGCTGCACATCTTGCTGTAGTTCTTGTTGAGACTGTTCAGTTGTAGGCGATGGTTCTCTATTTGGCCTAGTGTCTGATTCAACCAGAAATCGTTGGAACAAATAATCGTCATTGTCGTCTCTTTCTGTCCGATGACCATGGGAGCGATATTGGTGGGTGGACATTATTAAACCTATATTACAGTATTTTCTGTAGCTAAAAACTAACTAATACATGCTTCTGCGTAGGTTTCGTCCTTACAATCCCTATTAATAGGTATACTTGCTCTTTACTTATTGTTGTTAAAAATGATCACAAGTGACGGAAACCCAAATGTGATACTCAAAAAATAAAAAACTACGTGAATTCGATAAAACTCTGCTGTTAGGTACCATCAGTGCCCATTCGGTCTTAGTACGTGCTGAATCACCAAGAATCGACTGGTTTCACAGATGCAGCTTGCGCGAACCCAGCTTGGACAATGGCTTTTTGTATTTATTCTATTTAGCATTGGATTTGTGCACGCTAATACAGAATCGATCCTGTTTCAAGTCCCGCACAATTTCCCACTCTCAGACGTAAGAGACAGGTTTGTTTCCCGCAGCGATGTCGACACCGTTCCTTTTATATCTCTATTAGGCGAAACGATGGCCCAGGTCACCGTCAAGGTTAATACCACCAATGCGCAGCTAGGTAGCGCTACGTATATCGAATTGAAGGACCTGCAACGAGACGAAACATACCAGATAAAAGTATGTTGGTCGGCTATACATCCAGTATCCATCGATGACCTACAGACTATCATAATACCGCGTTCCACTGAATTCCAAGGAACCACATCGGACCACGCGAGAATAGTAGTGGCATTTCAGATGATGTCCGACTCATACCCCAGCGAGAACGCCATGGTCCCAATTCAAGTCTCGTTGATTACTACCAAGTTGGGCATCCCGGTGGATATCTATCCTATCCTGGTCGTTATAGTATTATTAATAGCAGGTCTTGTTGTTACCCGGGCACCACACGTGCTGAACGATCTTTTGTTGAAGTTTTAGCTAAGCTTAGCCCCCCTGGTTTGTATGGCCTCATCACAGAAGAAGATGTAAGGAAGGCTTGATGGGATCAACCATCGTTTAGGCATAGAATGTAAATTTTTAATTGACAAAAACAAAAACAGAAGAGAAAGCTCGCTACTATGTCGAACGAAAACATATCTCCCAATAGTAGTAACACTGATTTACCAAAACTGACTAATGATGAGGGCGAAGCTATCGACACAAGCAAATTCTCTCCCAACGAAATGAAACTATTAAAAATGTATGGTAAGTTGCCATCAAAAAAAGATATTTTTAAGCATACCATGGAAAAGAGAAAATATTTTGATAGTGGTGATTACGCTTTGCAAAAAGCAGGCATTCAAAACAACGATCCAATAAATTATGGTAAGAATAATCTGCCCTTGACCAACCCTAGCAAGCTACGAGAAGATATAATAAGAAGAAGGATAAGCACCTGTCCATCGACTGCGTCTACTGCTGGGGTAGTAGACAACGCAACTTTGATACAGAAGGAGGGCAGTATATCGAGTGGACCACCATCGTCTAACAACGGTGCGATTGGAGGCAGTACGAGTTCAACTCCAACTGGCAATCACGGATCTTCACCTCCTAGTCTACATGGATCATCCACTAGATAAATACATAAACAGGTAGTCTGTATGTTCAATTTTTGTAAATAAAGCAAGAGTTTTTTTTTAATTTGAAACGACTAAAGGATTTGTTAGATACTCGAGGTATGTAATTATATGAATAAAACGGAATAAAACGGAATAAAACGGTTTAGGGTTCTTTATTGTACTTAATTTTTTTTTGACAGTTTACTTTTCAGATCCTTGAGTTTAATGAGAATATAAATATCTTCCTAGTTTACCGAACATTAAAGAACCAAGGAAGTAAAAATCCATGAAATATACTAACTGAGAACCATCAATAATGTCTTTATAACAAGAAATGCAACAACCTATCCCGATACAGATGCAACTCAGTAGCATAGATACGGAACCATCGAAAAATAACCATAATATCACATTCAGAAGCCCCCATGCACCTGCAGCTTGTAGAGAAGAGTTCCACTGTATTTTTCTTATGCCAAACGTGACACCTAACATGGCGTTGATGCTTCTAATCACAGAAGGCAAGCTGTCGTGGGGTACTGAGCTCTTAACAACCTCTGTTTGGAAAATCTGATCTAGAATCGGTATGATAGAACCAAATAACACCCCCTCAATGGCGTAACCCAACCAGTCCGGTAAAACCCCATTACATATTTTAACGCCGAGAATAAGAGGTCTTGATGCGAATTCTGGATGTAAAAGATGATTATCGTGCAAGTTTCTTGATAGTTCATGGTATGCTATGCCACTTAATGATAAAAAAAAAATGGCTTGCAAGTAATGAACGAAATTCTGACGGGTTTTCATAGTCCTGGATGGGAAGTTTTGGTGAATGGATGAAGCAGATAATATCCTTTCCAAATTATTTGACGATACTGGATTCCTAGGGAGCGAACTACTTACCTTATCGCCATATCCAAACGTAGAATCAATCGTTTGATCTCTGCTATATCTGCCAGAGTCTATAGAGACAGACCGTTTCAATTCCTCATAAATGTCGTTATCTTCCGATCTCACTACGTCATCGTCATACAATGAATAAAGCTGGGGCTTAGTTAAAGAACTAATTGATTCGGTGCTTTTTTTTGGATCCGGTTCTCTTCTATTGGCCATTCTGTCTTCTGTTTTGTTTTAGTAATACCTTGTCCTTTATATTTGTCTCTGTCTTCTTCCTCTTGGTGCTTTGACTTCGAGTGTTTGCCAAACTTTTGCTTTACCTTTTGCACGCCTACTACTATGCCCTTTATCGCAAATATAATAGGTACTATAATAAGTCCTATCATCAAATATCGAGCTGGCGAGCAGGAAGCAATAAAGCCAACATCTTGAAGTATGATAATCTCAGCACGCTTGCCATTTAAACTTCTAGCTCATTCGTATCTACCCTTTAACTTCCACCGATAAAAAAAAGGTGCCCCGCTCGTGGGCAACGACGTTCGTACACATCGAAACGCCTCACCCTCTTCTCGGTGGCAAAAGCGGGTTCTACAAATGGATATAAAGATGTAATAAGAACAACATAAACAAGAGGTCAAGCGAGGAAGGTACCGCGATAACAGTTGAGAGCTGGCGTGCGTTGAAGTGTGCCGCTGCTGGGTGAGGATAACTTGAATTTAATATAAAAGAATAAAAATCAGACGCTTTTTTTGCTACTTTTGAAGAATGTCGGCGGCTATTGGCGGAGAAACTGGGATGTTAGATGTGGGAAGACACTGTGCTTATTGCAGGCAGCTGGACTTCCTGCCCTTCCACTGTTCATTTTGCAACGACGATTTCTGCTCCAAGCATAGACTGAAGGAAGACCATCACTGTAAATGGTTGCTGGAACAAGAAGCGTCTTCTAAGAACAATGAAAGAGCAACTATGAGCCAGAGTGGTATAGGCTCAAAAAACGAGGCGTATTTCAAGAGCCTGTTACCAGAAAGAGCACATGTTAGAGTGCAGATGGCGGACAATAATCGGGAACCAAAGAGAGACATCAACATTGCTAAAGTTAGTTCCAGTTTAAATTCAAAGACGTTGGATAAGATTTTTAGGTTTTTTCAGAGGAATGAGAAAAGGAAGAATAGCAGTAAATCCAAAAAGACGTTCGGCTCCTCTTCGAATAAAATCATTCAACTAGCGAACCTCAAGAAAATGGCTAAAGGTGATACGAAGATTCCGTCACAAAATAGAATATATATTTGGTGCTACTCGGTAGATGGTACTGAAAAGGATACTGGCAAAGAAGACTTGAAAGAGCCCATATATATAAACAAATTATGGCCTGTCGGTAGAGCCATGGACTACCTGTCTATCCACTTGAATGTGAAATCTAGTACTTTGACTAATTCAACTTCCAATGAGAAGTTTCAACTGTATAAATTGAAAGACAGTGGCCCTTCAGGTAAACCGATTTCCTTTGAGAAGCTTGAACCTTCTTTGAGAGTTACTAATGAGATCAAAGACCTTGACACTTTGTACTTGGTTCATGGTGATGCAGACGAAAAATTTAACTAGAAGGACATTTGAACACAATAAGACAATGCCGCATAATGTAGAGTGCATACTAAACACAAAAAAATAACGACCCATTAAAGAAATATATAATGAAAATTAAAATAATAAAATAAAAGTACGTAATATTTTTTCAGGAAAAGACTTTTTGTCTTTAATATAGTAATAAAAAAGTAAAAAGATATAATGTACATCAAAATCGTAAGACCGGAAAAAAACAAGACAACCAGAAAACAGTAAAAAAGGTACTTTGGATAAATACTTCTTCTCACTCCTTTCAACAACATCCCATCTTACTGAAAAATCCCTTAGAKGATTTATTACTACTCATGTCTTGAGTTGCGTTGTTGGCGTTTGGCTCGTTGTTTGTTGTTGGTTGTGCACCATATGGATACTTGTTAGTTTGACCGTTAGCATTAGTATCAGGAAATTGTTTAGATTTCTGTTGCATTTGCTTTTGTTGTTGTTGGGCATACTTTTGTTGAGTCTGTTGCTGGTATGCTTCATATGAAGTTGGATCGAGCTTGGAAGCTTCTCTCTCTTCATCGTAATGCGAATCACCGTGTTGTAACTGGTAGCGATTGGCTTGCTGTTGGGCCTGAGCTTGTTGCAGTTGCTGTTGTTGCTTTTGTGCTTGTGCTTGTGCTTGTGCCTGGGCCTGGGCCTGGGCTTGCGCCTGGGCTTGTGCCTGGGCTTGTGCCTGTTGCTGTTGCTGTTGCTGAGTATACTGATGGTGATTGTCAGGTGATGAGTATTGATGGTTTTTACTTCTGTGTCTTCTTGACTTCTCGTTAGGTGGATTTGGATGACCATAACCATGTAAGTTAGGCTTTTTATTTATTGATAAATCCCAGCCACGACCGCCGTTCAGTTTCATCCAATCGTATTGTCCATCGGCACTTTCACCTAAATCATCTAAGATAGATAGTAATAACATACGGTAGCCTTCATAGTCAGGAGTTTCTTCAAATGATAAATTTCTGACAATTTCCAAATATCTACCGAATTGAATTGGTAGCCCTTGAGCTAAGTCATAAACGTTTGTTAGCCTTTTCTTTTCACCAATTTTTTCGTATTTTTGTTTATTGTTTGGTGCTTTCAAGCCTTGCCATGGTAATTGGCCTCTCAGAAAATAAAAGAAAACATGACCCATTGCTTCCATGTCATCTCTCCTGGATTGCTCCCTACCCAAATGGGTATTAATTGACATGTATCTTGCTGTACCGCTTAATGATTTCTTTTCCCTATATGGAATGTGCTGTTTAGTTTTTGGATCACGATATTGTTTAGCCATACCAAAATCAATCAGATGAACTTTATTGGCATCTTGTTGTCCTGGCCTTCCAATCAGGAAGTTATCAGGTTTGATATCACGATATATCAGATCATGCGCATGTAAATCTTCGATCAAAGTTATCATTTGCACTGCAACTTGTACTACAGTCTTCACTGAGAATCTTCTTCCACACCAGTCGAATAAATCTTCCAAAGAAGGACCCAATAAATCAATGACTAATATATTATGTAGTCCCTCTTGGCCGAAATAGTATGCTTGTGGTATCCCAGGGGTTCCTGCTAAAATCTTATAGGTTCTGTATTCGTCCTTAAGTTGTGGAGCCTCAGTTTTTCTCGGTTCAAACTTGATAGCCACTGGCAACCCATTAATCATGTTGGTACCTTCGAAAAGAACACCAAATGAACCTTCACCAATTTTCTTACCTATCTTGTAATGTAATCCAACTATGCTAGAATCATCACGAGATTGAGAGCCAGAATGCGAAGCAGAACTGTTTCCAGGATTGTGATTCAGATTGGAACTGACGTGTAAGGATGGAGGCAAATTGCCATTCACCAATCTAATGTTACTACGATTGGGCATTTGTGAATTCATTGTAGTTGATATATTATTGACTGCTAGACCTGAATTCGTTCCCGTTAAAGAAGTTTGCACCTGAGACATTTTCGAGCACGTTTAGCTTTGCTTTTTCTTTTGCGTTCAGTACGAACGATAAGCCTAGTCTATCAAAAGGTGAAGAAAAAAAATTATAATCTTGATTTGCACAGAAACACGACCACAACCACGGTTTCTAAATCTCGAAAGAACGAAACAATGTCAAACGAAAGAAGTAGTCCCTTTAAGATACTCTTTTTCCCTGTCTGAAAAAAAATAGTACGAAGGAATATATGCGGATCTATAAAGGTATACAAAAAACTCTATCTCATACACAATAACTTAAACTTGCTTTCTATTATCATGTTCTTAACTTTTCTTTGTTTTCCCTCCTGAAAAAAAATTAAAAATTTTTCATTACTCATTTTGTGGAGACACCCACAGCCCACACAGTAGGGTAGGGCCTTAACGTTCAAGGTTGATATTATCGCCAAATTTGGCGTACAGGGAAGCCTTCAGAGCATCAAGACGGCCGTCAATCTCACCTTGCTTATCCTGCAGGGTCTGGATCTTGTCCTCGAGAAGCTGTGCATCCTCTTCGAGGTGTGCGGCCACTTTGCTTTGTTTCATGAAGATGAAGAGGTCGCCGACCTTGTACTGCACAGGCTCGTCTTCATCGATCAGTTCGATCTCCAGGGAAACATCATCGAGGTACTCCTTCTCCTGTTTCTGCAAAGTCAATTCCTGCGCAACGGTATCCTTGCGCATGATCAGCTTTGAGAACTCGTTGATCTTCTGCTGGTCTTCAAACGTCACCTGTGTGTTGTTCCTTTGTCCCTGGGGCAACAATTCCATCCTAACTATGTATGCTTGCTTTTCCAATGATGGGCACACCAGTATTCACCGCAGCATCACGTACAGCGTAGTGTCTCTTTCATTAGCTTCTTTTAAAAATGTACGAAAAGCCGCCTCTGCAGGTCACGCAAGACGGCCGGATCTTTTCTTCTAGTATGATTTAGATGAAAACATAGACAGGCTGCATACTGGTAACACGAGGAAGTTCGAAGTTCACAGGTTTCATGATTGACATTGTGTTAGCTAGAGTTGTTGCCGGATGTCTGAAGAAGTGTGGAGTGGAAATCAAGGTACGCTGTCTGTATATGTGAGCAAAGCCAGAGACCTGCCCAATCTGAATAAGCTGGACAAGCAAAATGTGATGCTTAGGTTACGAATAGCTCATATGACAAGAGCAAGTAACACTTTACATCGGGCAGGTCAAAATCCTGTTTTCCGTTACTTGGAAAAATTCGATATTACCCCCGAAATTAAGCCTTTGATGTACGTGGAGGTCTACTGCGATAGAAGAAAGAAATCTCCCCTTCCCATTGGGAGATGTGAAATAGATCTGTTAAATGCTATTAGGGCAGACCCGAAGGAAGGTTATTGCACCTGGTATGAACTGAAGAGAAGCGGGGACGAATTTGCTGGTACCATATTTATTGAGTTGACATTTACTCCAAAAGTACCTCGTCTAAACAGAGATGACCTTAACAAAGAAACGGATAGGTTGGATTCCTCAATGGCAATGAGACCCATGCCGCCATTACCAACCGAGTTAGAATACGACTATGTCCACGGCTCTACAATGCGACAGGTCACTCCACAATTGAGCGCTACAACTACTAAGATTAGATCCGAGGGACAATCATATAGAAATGCGAATATTTTTTCAATGTCATCCAAATCCGACACAGCAGTCTTAGCTAACGATACCGATCCGATCGTTTTGCCACCAACTTTTGCATCTTCCATGGGGACAACGTCTACCCTAGAGACTAATGACACTGTTATATCGAACACTTCGGATACTAAGTTCCATTTTGCCAATCTGAGAAAATTAAAGGAAAAGATAAATATTTTCAAGAATCCAGATAGTTCGACAAATAATTGCCAAAATGAAGCTAATAAAGTGGACATTGAGGCTCTTCAAAAAGCCATTGGTGTAACCTCCTTGTCTTACGATGATGACGATGAGGAAATACAGGAAGGGTTCTATTCTTCAAGTCATAGGGTTTCGCATAACTTAAACCAACCACCATTACCTCCTATACCAACTAGAGACGATACATCTACTTATTCGAGATCACGCAATAGGTCTCCTATACCGAAAGGTAGAGAGGCTCGCCAGCAATCGGTTCCTTTCAACTCGCATATTCCTTCTTCAGTTTTGAATTCTCCAAAACTACCACCACTACCGACAGGTTCAAATTCCAATTTCAGTTCAAGGAAAAATTCCATGTCTCCCACAAGGAGAAGACCACCGCCAAGGTTTTAGTCTTTACCTTACTAATGGAGATAAAGAGCATTATTTCTGTAATAATATTATATATTAAATCAACGATTACTAATTTTATCTAAATTGTTAGTTTTTTTATGTTTTGATATGCTTAAATGTATTTGTTGGGTAAATGAGCTGTTTTACCTACAAAAAGAAAAATGCTAATTTACAAAATTGACATGTACATTGTTCGAAGAATAAGCCAAAAATGGCAAATCGCAACGTGTTTTCGATTAGAAGGCAGCTTCTTCGTTCGGTTCCTCTTCCTCACCATAGTCATCATCATCACCATTATTGAAATACTTTTCAGCGTTGTAATCGTCATCATCTTCTTCGTCTTCATCTTCTTCAAAATCGTCGTCTGCCAAATCATCATCATCACCATCTCCTGTTTTGTGACCTTCTGAGTTTTCCTTTGTCGCAGCACCGCCCGTAGCGGAGGTCACGTCGTCTGCATCTTCAGCCAATTCCTTTAATTTGGCCAACATGGAAAGTCCAATGTTTTCATCTTGCAATCCTGTACCAGTGAAAACGTTATCGGAACTGCTAAACTTCGAGATAGTTAATAATTTTTTCTTGTTGATCCCCATCACATTGTACAGTTCATTCGGGAAGAGATTCAAATTATATGGATGGTCATCAATGGAAACACCTATTTTTCTTTTTTTTATATATTTGTCAGAGTATCTTTCAATGCCGTCGTTGCTATCGTCTTCGTCCAAGACTATATTGTTTTTGCGCTTCCCTGATGTCTTCTTGTTTTTCTTGTTATCCTGTTGATCTATTATCAAGTTCATTGATCCGGTGTAAAATGGACCATCTTTTACAGTCTTTGCAAAATTGATGTACTTTATAGCTAAGGATCTTTCTTTATTGGTTATTGGACCGTTGATTGGTAATGGAATAGACGGGAACTCCGTGATATGATTCTTGCCCACATCTCCATAACCCAACCCAAAGGGCAGGTTGCTCATATAGTTATTACCACTGCCTCTACCACCACCACCGCCTCTATAGGAACTCATTCTTGATAGGTGTATGTGCGATTACTATTATTGAGTTTTATTATATCTACTGTATTGTACTCTATGGCTGTTGCGATGAGGATTAATTTTTTTCATCGTTTTTCAGTTGTCTCATAATTTTTCCCGCCAGTTCAAGAATTGCAATCCCGAGGGCCATGTAAGATAATACTCGAACACATATTGAATATACATATGTAGACATTTCGAAGTGTGGATCCAGGGGTTCTCTTCAAGATATATAGAAATAAAAATTGGCAGACCACACCTGGATCTTGAGATAAAGCTGGCTGCAATCACTCCAACTGTTTCTAATGTTGCACTCACGACGGCCTTGAGAATTGGGCGGTAATCTTGGCGTCAATGTTGTATAACACACCCACACCGGCAGATGAGGGTTCTTGATCGGGTGGACAGGCTGCATTGTACTATTGCCATACAACTTTCCTGTACACTGTGACATGCATTCTTAAGATGATACTCTTTACTGACTTTTGAGACGTTGCGGCTTCTGAAGTATGCTAGGTTCTCTTGGAGAAGAGAAACTCGCCCAACTAGTCTACGTGTAAATTTGTGTATGGGCCGTCACGTTGCCTCTAATGCTAAATTTTATCAAGTATTTTTAAATTCATGTTTAGACGTGGTGGGTGAAATTAACAGTAGTTTTGTTGAACGTCTTTGAAAAAAAATGAACGCAACAGCATATGCAGATCATTCATATCTCTGATAATAACAATAAATATACATTCTACGCATTATTTTTCTCCTTTAGGTACAGCGGATGAAATCCGGTTTCCCATCCTCAAGTAAATGGCTCGTCACGTGCTCACCAACCGACTTCAAGCAAAGTGTTAGTAGCCATCTCAACACATTAGCATGAGAATAAGCCCCAACACGGAAAATAATTGCATTTTGCATGAGTAAAGTAAGAGAAAAATAAAGAACAAACTATGACGTTGATTAAAAAATGAACACAAATATATAAAGAAGCTTATTCTTCCAGCAGTTCCTCGATATCTGCGTCACTATCTGGATCTCTTCCTTGTTGCTTTTGTTTGGCCTCTTCCAGAGCCTTTTCAAACAGCTCCTGTTGTTTCTTCACCCTTTGTCTGGTCTTCTTACCCCAACCGAAAGAAGTCGTTTCTGCTACGGAAGGTCCGTCTAGTTTATCAATCAGCTCCTCAGACCTTTTTTCCTCTTTCTCCCGTTTGTCATGTTCCACTTGAGCGGCCAATTGCTTCTTAGCCAATTCTCTGGATGCTATATTTCTCACCAACATATAACCACCTACGATCATCACCAATCTTATGAAATGTTTGTAATCATAGTTGATTATTCTGGTTAAGAGGGTCTCTATCCAAGTTGCCGCCACTTCAGACATCTTTTTCTATCACTTGAACAGCTCTTCTGAAGAAACAAGAAGCTTGTCTCAAAGAAACTACCTTGAGGTAGAAATAGGTACAAGTATTGTGTTGACATCGGATAGAGATCACTAGCAAACCGCCACCGCGCTAATTCCACATTTCAAATTTCACCATCGCTCTCCTCATCACGATGAACGGCACCTTCGTTTTCGGCCAGAATCTCCACCGCCCTCGGCCGCACGAACAATCCGTGACCCGGCGCCACTGGCCCGAACAGGGTCACCCCCTGGAAGCACCCGGCGTTTTTGCCCGAGGCCTCGGCGAACTCGACACCGCACCACGTGCCAGTCGCGCCCGACGGCAGCGGCCCCACGTACCGCAGCACGGCCTCGCGGGGCGCGCGGCCGTCTGACGTGACCCGGCAAGCGAGGCCGATAGCCGCCGTTAGTTGCTCGCGGGCGTACGCCTCGTCTTGTAACGTCTGTGCAGCACGTTGGCTCTGCTGGGCAACATCAAACCTGCCGTACCCATGGGCCATCTTCCATCGCAAAACGGACTGGTCTCTTTGTAAGTAGTCCTCTTCGCTGATTCCCTGAGCTGGTGTAGGTCCATCGGCCTGCTCGGCCAGTTGGTTCGTGACCGAGTGTGCGTTAGTGTCTGTGGCCACCACAACTAACGTCTCCGCGGAGGCCAGAAAGTCGCAATCCGCGTCTGATTCCTCCTTCTTCACGTGACATATCTCCTTGTTGTCGTACTGTCTCTTCACCACCAAGTCCATGTCGCTGGGCTCTATCCCGGTGATGCGGTAAAGCTTCTCCTTGAACTCGCTCAATCTGAGCATCTGCGGGAAGTCCTTCTCTGTGTGAACCAATTCGCTCTCTATGATAACCGTGACCATGCTCTTGCTCTTGTGTTTGCCCCTCTGCCCTCTTCGTAAAGTGGTTATTCTTATTCTTGTCTCTTACATTTTTCAACTATTGCCAAAATGTCTGTGCCGAGCGGAAAAAAGTAGCTTTCTTCAAAGAGAAGGCGAAAAAACTAAAGCTGAAAAAAACAAAAAACGGGAAACCACTACTAAAGTATAAGCATGTATGTGTTTAATTCAGCACGGTGAGAGAAAAAGTTATCTGGTACGACACTTTCTTTACCACACAATATTAAGCAAACATGAACCAGCAATACTCCGTATGTCCCCCCTTTTTTCCTATCTTTCCCATGCACCGCACCCTTCCTTTTGTTATATATTACTAACGTCACCATGGTATAACCACCACTTTTCAAATGAAGAGATCAGAAAATAGACCGCAACAGCAAAGGAAAAAATTTGAAGGTCCCAAGAGAGAAGCCATCCTAGATCTATCCAAGTACAAAGACTCCAAGATACGTGTTAAACTAATGGGTGGTAAACTAGTTATAGGTGTCCTGAAAGGCTATGATCAATTGATGAATTTGGTCCTAGACGAAACCGTAGAATACATGTCCAGTGCTGACGATGAAAGCAACACCGAACTGGTGTCTAAAAATGCGAGGAACCTAGGGTTGACTGTTATAAGAGGTACCATCCTCGTGTCTTTAAGCTCCGCCGAAGGCTCTGATGTACTATATATGCAAAACTAAGTTTAGTATTATACTTTCTTATACAATGTGTACTTGAAAACAAAAATTATGTTAATGGTGTTCTTCATCTTACGTAGTCTATATATATTTCACTAGTGTAATTTTGTTCTCTCTTTTATTTTTTTCACGGCAACTTAAACCACAACGAGAGAACAAGAGAAAAAATAGAAAAGAGAGTAACGCCTAGCTCGTTATATAGGGGGTGTAGATCAACCACATTAGAACCAGAGTAGTTACGAAAGCTTTTCAAAGAGACGGTATAAACACGAGCAATAATTCAAGTTATTTACAGACCGGCCTCCGTCTCCTTCAACATGAGTAACACTAAACATACCACCTCTCATCATATAGATTTCAAAATGATCATTAACCTTGTGCTCTTCTTCATAATAATAGCATTGATTTTTCAGAACTCAGCATATTTCAGGACGGCATTCCAAAAACTACTCTCAGGGTTTTACAAAAACAATCATCAGGGCCCTGCCAGTAGCGTAAAACCATTGCCTATCTTTTCAGAAAACTTGATAGATTTCGACGACGTTAACGTGGTAGACAAGACAAGAGTAGCCATATTTCTGGTTTTCTGTTTCATCATTACCATACCGTTTATGGTATAAACGAGAGAAGTTTAAACTTTTTTTTTTCCGTTACCACTTGAAACACAACCACATTACAATAGCAGCAACCTTTCGCATTCAAGACACTAGCATTTTTCCCTTTCCGTTAAGTGCATGCATATGGCACCGACTCTTTTCAATTTAAAAACCGTGTAATTACCTTTTCGGGAAATTTACACGACACGGAAACAAATAAGGAAAGCCAACAACTATACGGAAATGAAACATGCATAATGAAGATAGAAAAAAAAACTAAAAAGCAACAACAACCGTGGTGCCACCAAACACATTTTGTATATAAACTCAACTAAGAATCTCTATGTTCCAGTCCCATTCCTCTCACTCTTCCCTCTCACTTAGTAATCAATAAGACACCATCCAAAAACCGGTGCCCACAAACAAGCAAACATCCATAAAAATGCAACCAGTCACCACCATCTCTGCCCAAGCTTCTCAAAAGGACAAGTCTTCCGAGAAGAAAGACAACTATATCATCAAGGGTCTGTTCTGGGATCCTGCCTGTGTTATCGCTTAAAAAGATTACATGTCCCAAAAAGACAAAACCAATACCTTTCCCTTTCTCCTTTCACTTGTTGCTGGCAAACTAATCCGTTCTATTTCTTTCTTTCATTAACTCATTATTTTATATTATACATATGTTTGTAATTATTCCTTTAAGACATTTTTTTTTTCCATATTTTCACTTTTTTCGGACTGCTCTACGTGACAGCCGCCGACCGTGGGAGCTACTATTATATTCTTTTCATTTTTTTTTCCTGCTTACTATATAATTCTTATAAAAAGCATGCCTAATTCATATAATCGTAACTTCGTCAGTTTTGTCGTAAGAGTGGAAAACCTTAGCACCGGTTTTCAAGAGCCCGCATGACCCCACCAGATAAGGCTTTAGATAATGGTTTTTCATATGCCTTAAATCCTTACTATTTTCGTGGCCGTGGATTTTTATTGGTAGATTATTCGTTTCGTAAGCCGGTGGTGGCGCTGGTTTGAAAATGACCTTGCCTGTCCATGGGTGATCTTCTGTTAATGGCTTAATGCATCGCAGCGAATCTTTGATATATCTCTTTCTTGAAATAGGCTCCGTGGCAGGAGCCCATTTCAAAGCGTTATCCAAGCACCTTCTGTGCGTATTTTTCGACAATCCACCCCTTGATGCATCATGATTAATACCTTTAAATAGCGGGGGGTTTTTGGTATGGAATGCAGTCCCGTATTCATTGAAGTCCGCAGCCCCGAGATGGAACTCCCTATCATCCAAACTAATTAGTCTATTAATGTCGTCATCATCTCCATATTCTTCGTCGTCGTCATTATAGTTCCCGTCATCTTCGTCTTCGTCATCGCTGAACCCCTCTTCCTGAATCGTGCGGTCCGCCAAATTTAAGAGTGACGGCTCTCTAGTGCTGTCTTGTGACAAGTCATGATCACTGATTCTCAGCATTGAGAAATCACAGTGCAACGGATCCATGGAGTTGGAGCCCGATCTGCTTCTGAAATTTTCATGAATAGAGGACTGTGACGTTGCGACGGAGTGTGCTGTGGGTGAAAAAATGGGGGATACCAAAGAAGTGTCCGTATTGATTGTACTTCCGTTATCGTCTAGTTCTTCCTGAACACTGTTCAGTTCGCTCGATCTCCTTCTCTGCTCAACAGGCTTGTTCGAGTTTCTCCTTGAACTGGAATTTGTCTTGAAGAAATTCCGTAGTTTTGATGTAAATAAGCCACATATCTCATCTTCAGAATTTTTCTTCGTGGACAAACCAACATTGCTCGGCCCGTTCACGCCATGATTCAAAGATGAACATGGCGATAATAAGCTTAGGCTTCTTGACCTTGATTTGTTTTTTGGACGTTCGTTGGCAACAGCACCAACTGGCAAAACGGAGGAGGTGTTGAATTTTCTCAAAGGTGGGGCGTGAGAGTGGGAATTACTCCTCTTCTTGTTCTTGTTCTTGTTCTTATTGTGGTGTTTGTCCTTGTTGGCAGGTATTCTTGCTCTTGCGTGTCTTCTTCTGGGAACGCTTCTATAAGTGGGCAACTCCCGTAGCTCCAAATCCAAGGAGAGCGATATCCCCATGTTCAAATACATTGCCCAGTTTATCAGTTCGTCCACATAGGAGAACTGCAGCAGGAACTGCAGTCCTTCACAGCGCATTCTCAGAACGAAATCTCTTGATGAGTAATCTATGGGTAGGCCGACTTTTGCGCATTGCAGGGAGTAGCTGCTGCAGAGGTACTCGTTTGATAGAAACCTTGATTTGTCTTGAGCAACTATCCTGCATATTCTTTCTTTATCGTATTTATCGAATTGGTAAGTGGGTTTTCCTGTGAACGCAGTCAATAAAGACCGGGTTGCATGGTGACGGTCGCTGCCGCCCTTGAAGTGGTGGTGGCCAAACATATCACCGCCTCGGTAATTCTTTATATCCTTGGTCAACTCGTCGTCGATGGAGTAGAAGTTTATTTGGGTGGAGTTCAGTTGCAAGATAAAGTTGTTCCATAGCCTGGAGTTAGCGCCTTCGAAGGGCGAGAGCTTCTCCATTTTCATGGATATCACAGTGTAGTGTTCCACCGACGCTGTATAGCTTGGCGGTTTCACTGAAGTGGGGCACGGACGACAATGCTCATAGATGGGATATCTGATAACTTTTGACGGATTGGCCAAGTCGTAGCACGGAGGCTCCACAGGATACGGGTCTATGCAATACAGCACGTTATTGTCGGTAGCACCGACATCAACCGTGGCCCGTGGCTCCAACATTGCATTGACAAGGCCCGTGTCAGCGTCTGTTATACTGTCAATATGGTTAAATGCCACCTTCGGAAGCGGATAATCTAAAATGGAGGTGCTGGTGTTGCTAGAACAGACAAACTCTTCACTCATAGAGCCAGAAGATGCCGTCTGCGAAAGCTTCAACCCACTGTCACGATCCGCCGTCATTCCAAAAATGCTGAAGGACATATTCCAAACCAGCCTATTTTTTCTTTTCTCTCCTGTCTTGCTACTTAAAGTCTAAAAGTAAGTTCTACTATTATCTCTTGTCTACGACTAGCACAACTATTAAAAGAATGAAGGACAAGCCAAGAGAGTGCAAGCTAAAGCAAAACAAACAACACACGCCGTATATATTCATGAACACCCACCGTGAATGTCTGCCACACTCTATCCCTTAGCGAAGAGCGGAATGTATGCATATAAAAAGAGTTTTTCACGATGCCTGCCCCCCACACTTTCTTACTTGATCAAGAGCAGATCTGTTTGTTTCCTTTGCGCAGGGGGTTTCTGAGGAAGGTACTGGGCGAAAGCGATCCGACAGCACGCACGAATAATAGCAGCAGGCCAAAGAGCGCTGGCGCGGAGGGGCAACGGCAACCGCAGGGGAAAAAAAAATCGCTCTGTTTTTTTTCAATTCCGTGTCTCGGCCGGGCCACCCGGTTCGGCGGTTTATCGCCGACAACAGGGTTGGGTAACCCGGCTACTGCACTCTGGAACTACAACTGGAGCTATATAGACTGTGAATGAATTGGCAGGAAGGTCCCAGTGTCGAATTAAGGTTGCGTTCCTCACAGTTGACAAGAATCGCCATCGAATAGACGTGGACGTTAAATACACCCGTGTAACCGGTCACCCCGGGGCGTTCGCTTGACTTAGTTACGAAGAAGATTTGCAGATACACAATCTACCTGTGTAGAATTGGCCTATTAAGGAACCGAGGAAGTACGCCTCGCTCTGCTTATCTGCTGGATTCAATACTGTTATTGGTTGCATTGTATCGCAAACCACTGCTAAACTTCGTCCGGGTAAAGCGCGACTGTATCTCTGCTGCCTAGAGAAGGAAAAACCGATGTTACATTCAGATAAGACAAGATAAGGCAGAAAGCCGTACCCTTTTTTTCTTTCCTTTTGATAACAAAGCGCAACCCTTYGGACACTTCTCACTGTTGGTGTTGCTTATCAAAAAAGAAACTCTAATGATATAGAAGGTCGATAAGATAAGAAAGGTAGAAGCTGTTTTTCCCTCGTGAATTGCTCCAGTTGCTGACGCAACGATGAGTAGACCCTGTGCCTTATCAATGAAGTGGGCAGTGCACAAAAAATGTCAGTCCCGAGCCCTCTTTCTGCATTATATATAAGTAGCAGAGGTTGCACGTACCATATGAATAACGTTGGATTGAAGTTAGTCTTTCTTGTTTCGAGAGTTTCTTTTTAGTCATGTATCCCTCTTGCAGTAGTAAGACTATACAGAACGGATAAGATATTCGGTTGACAATACACTGTACTATACTATACTATACTATACTATACTATAATATATTATAATATAATATAATACAACTTGAAAAATGTCTTACAATTTTACAGGTACGCCAACGGGCGAAGGAACAGGTGGTAATTCATTGACCACAGATTTAAACACCCAATTCGATTTGGCTAATATGGGATGGATCGGTGTGGCTTCGGCAGGTGTCTGGATTATGGTGCCAGGTATCGGTCTATTATACTCCGGTTTGTCGAGGAAAAAGCACGCTCTATCTTTGCTTTGGGCCTCGATGATGGCCTCCGCAGTGTGTATCTTCCAGTGGTTTTTTTGGGGGTATTCATTGGCCTTCTCACACAACACTAGAGGTCATGGTTTCATTGGTACTTTGGAATTCTTCGGTTTCCGTAACGTTTTGGGGGCCCCCTCCAGTGTCAGCTCATTGCCTGACATCTTATTTGCTGTTTACCAAGGTATGTTTGCCGCCGTTACTGGCGCCCTAATGTTGGGTGGTGCTTGCGAAAGAGCAAGACTATTCCCCATGATGGTGTTCTTATTCTTATGGATGACTGTCGTGTACTGTCCAATTGCTTGCTGGGTTTGGAACGCAGAAGGCTGGCTGGTCAAGTTGGGCAGTTTGGACTATGCTGGTGGGTTATGTGTTCATTTGACTTCTGGCCATGGTGGGTTGGTCTACGCCTTGATTTTGGGTAGACGTAACGACCCTGTAACACGCAAGGGGATGCCCAAGTACAAGCCACATTCCGTGACCTCCGTGGTTCTGGGAACCGTGTTTTTATGGTTCGGTTGGATGTTCTTCAACGGTGGCTCCGCAGGGAATGCCTCCATACGAGCATGGTACTCTATAATGTCCACCAACTTGGCCGCCGCTTGCGGTGGGTTGACCTGGATGGTGATCGATTATTTCAGATCTGGTAGAAAGTGGACCACCGTCGGTCTATGTTCAGGTATCATTGCCGGTCTAGTCGGTATCACTCCAGCCGCTGGGTTTGTACCAATCTGGTCTGCCGTTGTTATTGGTGTGGTCACTGGTGCAGGTTGTAATCTCGCTGTTGACTTAAAGGGACTACTAGGTATTGACGATGGTTTGGACTGTTACTCTATCCATGGTGTGGGTGCTTGTATTGGCTGTGTGCTAACTGGTATCTTTGCTGCTGATTACGTCAATGCCACTGCGGGTTCCTACATCTCTCCCATCGCCGGTGGCTGGATCAACCAACACTACAAACAAGTCGGTTATCAATTGGCTGGTATGTGCGCTGCGCTAGCATGGACCGTTACTGTCACATCTATCTTGCTAGTGACTATGAACGCCATCCCATTTTTGAAACTAAGATTAAGCGCCGACGAAGAAGAATTAGGTACTGATGCTGCTCAAATCGGTGAATTCACCTACGAGGAATCCACCGCTTACATTCCAGAACCAATCAGATCAAGAACTTCTGCCCAAATGCCACCTCCTCATGAAACCATCGATGACAAAATCGTTGCTAATACAGACGCAGAAAAGAATTCCACGCCTTCTGATGTTTCTTCTACCAAGAACACCGACCATATAGTATAACGATATACCCGTACAGACTATGCCCTAATTTTTTTACTCATTATGTAATCCTTCATTTAATTTAATTTCTAATATACAACAGTTCTACATCTTGTTGCGACATCGTTGATAAGACTGTGGTGTTTTTACCAATTGGGAAATGTACACCAAAAAATCAAATCTACTTGACTAGATACAGAAGAGCTTTCCTTTCAAAACTAGCTCTACACATGCATGCCGATAAGCATTCATATAACCTCATCGTTTTTAGTCATGCTTGCAATGCTTCATTGTTTGATAAAAATTTAGTCGTAG